>NC_139571.1:13970508-14247821 GCF_965112155.1 Podarcis liolepis | reverse complement strand
TCTCACCACGCATGCTGCGATGGACTGTTTTCCTGGCTGCCTACCACTACCGGCTCATCCATCGCCCGGGGAAATCGATGGGCCATGCCGACGCCCTCAGCCGTTGCCCTCTTCCAGCATTTGTGGAAGACCCGGCTCCAGCTTCATCGCTCCTTCTGATTGAGGATCTTCCGGCAGCGCCTGTATCGGCTGCCACTGTGGCCTCCGCATCTGCCCAGGATCGCACCATCAGCCGGGTGCTCAACTGGGTGTGGAGGGGGTGGCCACAAGGGCCTTTTGCATCGGAGTTCCAGCCCTTCGCAACCAGACAACATGAACTCTCAGCTCATCGCGGCTGCCTGCTGTGGGGAGACCGCGTCGTGATTCCCCAGGGACTCCGTCAGCGCATCCTGGAGGCTCTGCACGTTGGCCACCCGGGAATTGTCAAAATGAAGGCGTTGGCTCGGTGTTACGTCTGGTGGCCTAATATGGACGATGCCATCACTGCCTGGGTGTCCGCCTGTCAAGCGTGCCAGGAGTCGAGACCTGCACCACCGGCAGCTAAGGGACACACCTGGGAGACGCCAAAGACACCCTGGTCGAGGGTGCACATCGATCTGGCTGGCCCCTTTCACGGCCGGACCTTTATGGTAGTGGTGGACGCCTATTCCAAATGGCTGGAGGTCGCCCTGATGCCCTCCACCACTACCGAAGCTGTCATCTGGGTGCTGCGAGGCCTGTTTGCAACGCATGGATGTCCTGATGTCCTGGTCTCTGACAACGGACCGCAGTTCACGTCAGGCACGTTTGAGCGGTATCTTTTGGGACTGGGCATCCGCCATGCCCTAACGGCACCCTTTCATCCATCCAGCAACGGGCAAGCGGAAAGAATGGTGCGCTCGACAAAAGAGGCACTGGCGCGCCTGGACCGGGGAGACTGGCATGAGCGGGTCGCCGAATACTTGTTCGTGCAACACATCACCCCTCATGCGGCCACAGGGAGGAGTCCTGCTGAACTGCTTATGGGCCGCCGCCTCAGGTCACCGCTCGACCGGCTACACCCAGACTTTGCCGTGGCTGAACCCCCAGGCTGTGCCAACGCACCACGGTCATTTGTCCCAGGAAACCAGGTCTTTGCCCGGAACTATGTGGGGGACATCCCTTGGGTGCCAGCCACAGTAGTGGGAGTCACTGGTCCTCGCTCGTACCAGGTGGCACTCGAAGATGGACGCTTGTGGCGACGGCACATAGACCAGCTTAGGCGCAGGGTTGGGGACTTGGACACTACCGAGGTGCCCCCAACTGCGCTTGCGGCTCCAGAAGAGACACGTACAGATGGTGAGGCCCCACCTACACCTCCCTCGCAAACTGCCAGCGTGGAGCCGAACCAAGCCGTTTCAGAACAGACTCAGACCACTCCACTTGCGGAGGCTCCACCCACAGCAGCGGATCCAGGGGAGTTGGTTCCAACGCCACCTAGGGTCGCACCACAGCCTCAGCGAGAACTGTGTGGCCCTCCGGACTTGGCTACCAGTCCCCGGCGGTCTGGCAGAGTTTCCAAGCGCCCAACTTATTTAAAGGACTATGTTGTTGGACAGGTATCACTGTTGGTCTAAGTATGGGAAATGTAACCGATATGCTTTTGTGCTTAATTGAACCATTACGCGTAGTGCTGTATATAAGGAAACCATTACGATTGTAACTAACGCCTTATCTCGGTGGGGAGGGGTGTTATGTAGTGTAGTTTCACCCTGGGCCAACAGGGGGATACTGTATATAGTTTTCACTCAGGTCTGTAGATAGTTTTCACTCAGGTCCGCGGCAGTTATTTTAGGCGGGAACTCTGGGCTGTTGTGGTTACAATGTTGACAGCCGGCTGCCTATAAATACAGGCCGGCTGAGCTGTTCGCAGTTAGTTCTATTCCAGCTTACCATAATAAAGAGCTACTTGAAGAAATCGCTGTGCCGGCTGCTATGTCAACCCACGACTTAACAGGGATGACAGAGGATGAGATGGTTGGACAGTGTTCTCGAAGCGACCAGTATGAGTTTGACCAAACTGCAGGAGGCAGTGGAAGACAGGAGTGCCTGGCGTGCTCTGGTCCATGGGGTCACGAATAGTCAGACACAACTAAACGACTAAACAACAACAGCCAGCTTTTAAAAATACAGTTCTTGATTTTCAATGCACACAGAGTCCTATGTACTGCTCAGGACCATCAGGGACATTGGCAAGGGAGGAGGGTAAGACCAACAGGCCCTCTTTTCTGTGAGGATTCAGACTCAGTGGTCTGAGGGAAGAATGGTGTGGAGCAGGAGCTGACGACCTCCTGGCCTTGCCACCAGCTCTGTTCCTGGTCTGAGGGGAAGAGTGCGTTGAGGGAGAGACCTCTCAATGTCAAGGACAAGGCAGCTGGAACCACCGTTGTCCTTGGATGCTCCTTTAAGAACTGGCGCTTGAACTTGTTCTCTCCTCCTCCCTCCCCTTGCCTTTTTCCTTGTGTGCCATGCCCTTTTGGATTGTGAGCCTGAAGGCAGGGGCAACTTTAGAACTTGTTTTTCCAAGGCAATCTGAGAGACTTTTGGGCAGGAGGACAGGGCATAAATGCCTCACCTCTGATGCAGAATATAATTTGAATCCAATGGCAAACGTGTAGTGCAGTGGTTAGAGCGTGGAAACAAAGTCCCGGGAGACCAGGCCCAGCTCACAGAATGACCCTGAGGACACGCACTGCCTATCAGCCAAACCCCACAGGGTTGTTGTGGGGATTAGAAAGAGGTGGGATATCGATGCCGTAAGTGAACCCATAAAAATAAAATATCTGTATGTTCTTATCAGCCCTCAGCTAGATTCTTCTTGCTATGGCTCTCAACCCTCCCATTCCAGTTGGCACATCTCTTTTGCCTGCCCAGTCCATTCAGCTACCATCTGCAACACATTTCCTACTGACGATATACAGTGGTACCTCAGGTTACATACGCTTCAGATTACATACGCTTCAGGTTACACACTCCACTAATCCAGAAATAGTGCTTCAGGTTAAGAACTTTGCTTCAGGATAAGAACAGAAATCGGGCTCCGGCGGCTCAGTGGCAGCAGGAGGCCCCATTAGCTATAGTGGTGCTTCAGGTTAAGAACAGTTTCAGGTTAAGAACGGACCTCTGGAATGAATTAAGTACTTAACCCGGGGTACCACTGTATTGGAAATTGTGCTGCCTCTATAAGGGCAGCGATCGAAATGGAAGTGCACAGCTGCAGACATTATTATTATTATTATTATTATTATTATTATTATTATTATTACCCCACCCATCTGAATTGGTTTCCCCAGCCACTCTGGGTGGCTCCCAACAGAATATTAAAAACACAATAAAACATCAAACATTAAAACTTCCCTGTACAGGGCTGCCTTCAGATGTCTCCTGAAAGTCAGATAGTTGTCTATTTCCTTGGCATCTGATGGGAGGGCATTCCATAGGACAGGCACCACCACCGAGAAGGCCTTCTGCCTGGTTCCCTGTAACTTTGTTTCTTGCAGTGAGGGAACCGCCAGAAGGCCCTCGGCGCTGGACCTCAGTATCCAGGCTGGATTATGGGGGTGGAGATGCTCCTTCAGGTCTACTGGGCAGAGGCCATTTAGGGCTTTAAAGGTCAGCACCGGAAATGTACTGGGAGCCAATGTAGGTCTTTCAGGACCGGTGTTATATGCTCTTGGCGGTTGCTCCCAGTCACCAGTCTAGCTGCTGCTAGACAGCACCCATAACTGGTTTCTTTCTCATTCCAGCTCAGGTCAGTGACAAGGTCACCTCACTCACACCCAGATCTCAGGAGATACGGTGAAGAAATGTTCCCCCTTCTTCTTCCCCATCTATAGGAACAACATAACTGGATGGGGCAGGCCTGACGGAAGAACAAAGACTCGAAGACAGATTCTTTGCAAAAAGGCTTTGATGTTGCACTACTGTTGGCAGAAGGCAATATGCAGAGTTAATCCTAAATTCAGCTGCAACAAAGGCAGGCACTCTAACTGCCACACCTTTAGATGTTACACTGTCACACACACACACACCCCTTGCTACCAAATATATAGGACAGGTGGGATCATCTTAGGGCACTGAGTGTTTCTGCAATCTCTCGCTATGCCTAGTAGGGGGAAACCTCTGTTCCCTTCTCTTTTGGCTCCTCCTGAACCCAGGGGCAGGGGGAGTGTCTCTGCCTCCTGAGAGGTTGCCACGACCAGTGAGAAACCTCCCTTTGGATAGAGCTATGTCGAGTATCTGATGGTGCGGGGGGGGGAGCATATCCATGGGGACAGATGAGATGAAAGAGCAGGTAAATGGAGCCCCTACACCCTCCCCTAGCAGACTACCACTGGATTTGACCCTCTTCTGGGTCCTTGGCCAGTCCTTTATTGGTAACATCCAGACTCAGCCAGCCTGTCACATCAACGTGCAAGACCTGGGCCTAGCGATAGGGCTGTGGCAACTTTGCAGTGTGGAAAGTCATTGATTGGTCCCAATTATTTCTTGACCAGAGTCTGCAGGGGTTTACCCAACTGGAAGAATCATTTCTATATACAGTCATACTGTCAGGGAACTGCCATTGACTCAGAGGCAAGAGGAAAGCAGCACTTCCTCAGCGGAGGAAGGAAGCCCTGCCTCTAGTGGGGAAGAGCTGCAGGGCTCGGAGGATGCAAGGCAGTGCCAGGACACCTTGCCTGAGCAAAGCAGGGAGGAGGGAGGTCCCCCTTTACCCAAGCCTTCCTTGCGCAGTAGGCTTTCACGCAGAGAGGGGAGGCGTCGGCTGGGGGTCAAGAGACTACTCTGCTGGGGAAAGTTTAAGGACCGCCCACTCTCAGATTCTGCTAGTGAGTGAGCAAGACATGGAATAGAGGCGTTCTGCATTGTAAAGGTTTTGCACCAATAATAAAGCTTTTGAAAAGACCAGTGAGGGATCTTGCCTGATCGCTCTCGAGCAACCACCCGCTAGCCCTAACACATACCTTGGATCCCAAACGCCTTGGTACTCGGAACGTTTTGGCTCCCGAACGCCGCAAACCCAGAAGTGAGTGTTCCGGTTTGTGAACATCCTTTGGAAGCCAAATGTCCGACTGGGCTTCCTGCAGCCAATCAGAAGCCACGCTTTTGTTTCTGAACGTTTTGGAAGTCGAACAGACTTCCGGATCGGTTTCCGTTCGTCTTCCAAGGTACGACTGTACTTGATTGTCATTTTTATAGTAGCACTTCCTCCCACATGACAGTAGTATGTGGGGTCCAGGGCACAGGGGGAGTGAGGCACATATTTTCTGTTCCTAGGTTTCTGACACCCTGTTTTCTCTCTTTCCACTTCTGACACCCTCTTTTCTCTCTCCCACTAGCCTTGGACAGGGCATTGCAAATGGCCCTGGGTAGCAGCAGCTGCATTCTCTGTAAGAGAGAAATGCATGGTGTTAAATTCCCCATGCTGTGATCTTAAAAAAAGAAAAGCCAAGTGATTGAGCTACATAGAAAGCAACATAAAGTGACAGGTGTTGTTGTTGTTGTTGTTGTTTTTAAAGGAAGGAGAGGAAGAGGGCATGGCAGCTGAATGATCTGGCAGAAGTTTTAATTCCCAAGACTAGCAATTGCTAAAGACAAAACACAATTTAAGGATTTGTTTTCACTTTAATCCAAAGATGGAAGAAAAAGCATGCAGTGGAAAAAGCCAGGTGTCTTGCTTGCCTTGTTGTAGAAAGAGGTCTCCGTGCTTTCAAATAAGAACTGCAGACTGCCCAAGGGCGCAGCTCCTGGCCGGCTGGCAGATTATCTCCTTATTTTCAGTAGTTTTATTTCCCTGCCACACACCCCACTTTTTTTAAAGAGTGTGGTTTGTTTGGAAATATAGTTTTTAAAAAAGCCCTGTGCAATGATATATAAGGGACAGGCCCCAACATGTCCAGGGAAGCTCTTACCAGCTATCTCTTTCCACAGTGAGGACTTTGAGCAGGAGCTAAAATGACAGGCGAATCCTCAGTAAAATAAGCAGCAATATCGATACGCCTCCAATAATCATAACTGTGGTTAAAAAAGTATTGAAAACAGGAGATTAAAACCTTTCCCCTGTTCATAGCTAAGTCCAAATAGGAACAAGATATTCTCTATCACTGGCAACAGAAACTAGCTGTTTACCAGAGCAGATCTCGAATGCAGGAGCTTTTCAAAGTTCCCTTTTCACAGCTATCGCTAAATATGAGCAATATATTCTCCTGCTATGACTGGCAGTGGAAACCAGCTGGTCACAGGACTAGAGTGGAATGTGCAACTTTTTTCTTGAGAGCTGAACATGAGGAGATCCTTCTATCACTCTGGCAAAGTGACCACGAAGCAGAAGTCTTTCGAGCATGCAGCCTCTCGCATGGGCGCCACACTTCTCCAGGCCTTGCCACATTCCTCGGGTCTCTTGAGGTTGGCTTGAGAGAAGGAGGCTGCATTTGCATCATACCGATTCCTCACATTCCATGTGAGCAAAGTCTCGGATACATGTCCTCTAAAATCTTTACAAACTGGCACAGATCCCAGAAGCTTCCATTAAAATAAACCTTTTGAATCATTGAGTCTTTTCTTTGTATTGTAACTGTACTGTGTTTTCACGTTATAATTGAATTGAAACATGTCAGGACAAGCTCATGTAAGATAGGGAAGGATGAATCAGTGGTTTTTTCCTGGCTCACGCCAGTTTCACATGTGTTCAGTCAGATGTCTGTTTCATCCACTTTCCTGCATATTAAACAACAGCAACAATACACATGAAAAATTGCATATAGGGAGTGTGTCAGGGGAGGAAGAGAGCAAGGATCAGGTTAGCTGGTATCCCACAGGGATGCGGGTGGCGCTGTGGATTAAACCACAGAGCCTAGGGCTTGCCGATCAGAAGCTCAGTGGTTCGAATTCCCGTGACGGTCCCAGCTCCTGTCAACCTTCCTAACAAGGTATTTATGACTAAATGACTATGTTGTTGTTGTTTAGTTGTTTAGTCATGTCTGACTTTGTGACCCCCTGGACCAGAGCATGCCAGGCACTCCTGTCTTCCACTGCCTCCCGCAGTTTGGTCAAACTCATGCTGGTAGCTTCGCGAACACTGTCCAACCATCTCGTCCTCTGTTGTCCCCTTCTCCTTGTGCCCTCCATCTTCCCCAACATCAGGGTCTTGTCCAGGGAGTCTTCTCTTCTCATGAGGTGGCCAAAGTATTGGAGCCTCAGCTTCAGGATCTGTCCTTCCAGTGAGCACTCAGGGCTGATTTCCTTAAGAATGGATAGGTTTGATGTTTTTGCAGTCCATGGGACTCTCAAGAGTCTCCTCCAGCACCATAATTCAAAAGCATCAATTCTTTGGCGATCAGCCTTCTTCATGATTCAGCTCTCACTTCCATACATCACTACTGGGAAAACCATAGCTTTAACTATACGGACCTTTGTTGGCAAGGTGATGCTGCAAATGACTATAGACATCTTTAATTAAAATTTGGATTTAGAACAACCATTTGGCGAAGACGGAGTTTAAAAAGGAAGTTGAATTCCGGCTTTTGGGGAATGGATACTGCAGCGCAGATTCGTGAATGGAGTTAAAGACTCTTTGATAATCCATCAGACCTTGTTACAAGTTAACCTGCATTAGGCAAAAGAGTAACAGATCCACTTTTTTTCTTTACTTTTTTTGGATACAAAGAATTTGACCTTATGAACTATTCTCCTATGAACAAAAGGCAGTTGATAGAAGAAGAGCATCAGCACAGGAAGATATAGAAAAATTAACAAATCCAGAGAAAGCAGAGAAAGCAGACTTTTCAGAACTTATGGCCCTGCACTTTGCAGAATTTAGAAAAAGTATGGAGGAATCTATGAATAAGCAATTTCTGGAAGTGAGGGCAGATATAGAGAACAGTAAAGGTAAAGGTAAAGGTAAAGGTAAAGGGACCCCTGACCATCAGGTCCAGTCGTGACCAAATCTGGGGTTGCGGCGCTCATTTCGCTTTATTGGCTGAGGGAGCCAGCATACAGCTTCCGGGTCATGTGGCCAGCATGACTAAGCCGCTTCTGGCGAACCAGAGCAGCGCACGGAAACACCGTTTGTCTTCCCGCCAGAGTGGTGCCTATTTATCTACTTGCACTTTGACGTGCTTTCTAACTGCTAGGTTGGCAGGAGCAGGGACCGAGCAACGGGAGCTCACCCCATCGCAGGGATTAGAACCGCCGACCTTCTGATCGGCAAGTCCTAGGCTCTGTGGTTTAACCCACAGCACCACCCACGTCCCTATAGAGAACAGAAAGAGGTATTATCACAGAAGTTTGACAAACTTGATGAAAAAGTTAATGCTCTGGAAGTGAAAGTTGCAAAACTGGAAAAATCAGCAGGAGAGGTTGAAGGTTTAAAGGGGGATCATGGAGCACTGGTGGGGGCAATAGGGGGCCTTAATGAAAGACAAAATGACCTGGAGGATCAGAATTTGCTTCTCCAATTAAAATTAAATGCAAATACAGTAAGATTAAGGGGAGTACCTGAAAATGAAAAACAACAAGGCCTTGCTAGCTACGTGGGAAAGATATTGGGGGAATGGCTGGGAAAGGCTCAAAAAGGATTAGAGGAATTTATAGAGAATGTTTATATATTCAGAACAAGAACGTCTAGAGAGAAAAGACAGCCAGCAGACAACCTTTGTAACTAAGAAAGTGAAAGATGCAATTTTACAAAAAAGTTATGAAGTGGGTCTGTTGCTGGAGGGACGGAAAAATTGAGATTTATAAAGAAATATCCTTTAAATTGAGAATTAGGAGAAAGAAATATGGAAATTTAACAACAACTTTGAGAGGAGCTGGAATAAACTACAAATGGGAATTTCCAGAAGGGGTTAGTTTACTTAAAGGAATTGCAAAAGTGTTAAGGTATACTGGGAAATGATATACAACGAAGTAAAAAATATATATGTTTAAAATAACATTTGTTAAGCAGCCAGAAGACTTCCTGTTGGGTATCTTAGGACAAGATCTGCTGAAAGAGAAAAGGACATTATTCATGTATGCTATGGCAGCGGCAAGAATATTGATAGCACAGAACTGGAAGACTAGAGAAATTCCAACAAAAGAACAATGGCAAGAAAAACTAATGAACTATGTGGAGTTGGCAAAGCTGACAGACAGACTTCAGGAAAAGGACAATAGGGATTTTGAAAAAGAGTGGGAACCCTTTATATTATATTTGCAGAAACAAAGAAAGAATATTGACTCGATGGCAGGATTTAAATAAACATTCACAATTTTATGGATAGGGAACAAATAACGTAATAAAAGGAAATATATGAGGCTTGTAGAAAATAGCAGAATATAATAATGAGGATAATAAATCAGAAATGGAAGTTGAGGGAAGTCCAAAGGGAGGGAGGGCGAGACGTTATGTAAACTGTATGTTATATTTGTAATGAGAGAAGGAGGAGGAGGAGGAGGAGGAGGAGGAGGAGGAGGTCGGTGGTTCAAATCCCTTGTAAATAAGTCACAGAAAGTGACTCTCACTTCTGTCACCTCCTTTTGGGCTAGACTGTTTTCTGCACTCCCTTGAAAAGCTCTGCTGGATGGCATAATGAGGATGCAATGGAGCCTTCACCAGGTAGGCTGGATGACGAGCCCTCGCCCCATTGTGTAAATAATGTATATAAAGCAGACATCCTGGGGGAACTTCCATTCCTCCTCACCACTATGAGCTGAATAAAGAGCATGAAATCCACTCTCGACTCCGAGTATACAGTGGTACCTCGGGTTAAGTACTTAATTCATTCCAGAGGTCCGTTCTTAACCTGAAACTGTTCTTAACCTGGAGCACCGCTTTAGCTAATGGGGCCTCCTGCTGCCGCCGCACCGCCAGAGTGTGATTTCTGTTCTCACCCTGAAGCAAAGTTCTTAACCCAAGGTAATATTTCTGGGTTAGTGGAGTCTGTAACCTGAAGTGTATGTAACCTGAAGCGTATGTAACCCAAGGTACCACCGTATTTCACTAATCCCACCTTCGTCGCCAGTGAAATATACTCGGAGTCGAGAGTGGATTTCATGCTCTTTATTCAGCTCATAGTGGTGAGGAGGAATGGAAGTTCCCACAGGATGTCTGCTTTATATACATTATTTACACAATGGGCCCCACGTGATTGGCTAATTCTGGGATTCACCTGTAGGCCAATCAGGATTCACTTCCACCGGGAGCTGGATTGGGTGGCTCCTGTGGACCAATCAGACTGCTGCATTTTGGATCCTATTCCACTCAGTACATAACAGGGCCTCCCGCTGCCACCACTACGCAATTTCTGTCCTCATCCTGAAGCAAAGTTCTTAACCCGAGGTACTATTTCTGGGTTAGCAGAGTCTGTAACCTGAAGCTTAAGTATCCAACTTGTTTCCTCGCCTAAGCTCTGGAGTATACCAGGGAGCCTAACAGCCTCCATGAAGCAGAAGAGGGTGGTTTCTATCAAGTAGACAGTCTCACCAATGTTCCTTCTCCCATTAGCCAAGCGCATTGGGAAATAAGATCCTGATTTCAATGCGATTGCCATCTTCCAGCCCACTCCCATGCACCTTCACTTTGCAGAAAGTCCCATGCGCTTGTCGTCTTTTAATCGCCAGCCCTTCTTTCTTGACCACGCTATGAGAGAGTTTCTGTGGACTAATACTTCACAGCACTTTAATTTTAGTAAGCTCGGGGGAAAGGTTATTGGCACATCTATGTGCGGCTGAGTCTGCTGTGGGTTGTATGTTAAGGAAATGTCGTAGTCAGAAAAACAAAGAATGGTGCTTTACATTCTTGGAGGCTGACATAAACTCTGGGAGGCCGCTGCTCTCTGGTGAGTCAGTGGTCACAGAACAATCGTACGAGCCGTGATACCCAATCGTAAGATCCCTCTTGCCCAGTCACATGGGACGTCAGCATCATCCCAGCCATGCTAATTCATATATCATTATTCCTTAAGGACGCTGCAACCCATTTGCTTCTTAAACTGGGACCCTGGGTGGATGGGTGGGTTAAGAGAGCAGAAAAGGTCTGAGTCAATTCTCACCTAGCCATTTCCACTCTGTAGGAATGATTGTTTTTTCAAATCCCAATGTCTGCCAGCTAGCCCACATTTTATCATAAGTACAGGTTCCACTGGCTTCAAGGCAGGCAGCTTCACTGTATACTTTCTGGTGCCTGCAAAAGCATTTTTGTTAAGACAAGCCTACCCAGGTGTTTGGAAAACTGACACATCTTTTAATCTGCTTTTTAGCCTATTGTTCTTTGAACTCTCCAGAAGTCTTACATTAAGGTTGTTAGTTTCTCATACTGATGATTTTATTGTTGTAGCTTTTGATGTAAACCACTTGGAGGGCTTTAAAAATAAAAATAAAAATGAGGTGTGTAATTTTATGAAACAGAGCCAATGATAGGCGGAGCTTGAGACAAAAGTATCCTGTATTAACTAATGCAGTAGAAAGACTGCTCTGCTTCACTTTTCATCGCCCTGAACAAACTACAGTCCCCAGTATTCTAATAATAATAATAATAATAATAATAATAATAATAATAATAATAATAATAATTTTTTATTTATACCCCACCCTCCCCGGCCAGAGGCGGGCTCAGGGCAGCTAATGCCAGTAAAATTACAGTAAAACCATAATAGGGGAAAAACCAATTTAAAATACATGTTAAAATGCAATTTAAAATGCAGCCTCATTTTAAAAGTAGCCCATAGATCAAAACCATAAGGGAAAGGAAACATAAGGGTCAGACTGAGTCCAAACCAAAGGCCAGGAGAAAAGCTCTGTCTTGCAGGCCCTGTGGAAAGATGTCAAATCCTGCAGGGCCCTGGTCTCTTGTAACAGAGCGTTCCACCAAGTCGGGGCCAGTACTGAAAAGGCCCTGGCCCTAGTTGAGACCAATCTAACCACCTTGCGACCTGGGACCTCCAAAATGTTGTCATTTGTGGACCTTAAGGTCCTCCACGGGGCATACCAGGGGAGGCGGTCCCATAGGTACGTGGGTCCTAGGCCACACAGGGCTTTAAAGGTCAAAACCAGCACCTTAAACCTGTACACCACTGAGAGCCAGTGCAGCTGGCAAAGCACTGGATGAATGTGATCCTGCGGCAAGGACCCTGTAAGGAGCCTCACCGCGGCATTCTGCACCCGCTGGAGTTTCTGGGTCAGCTTCAAGGGCAGCCCTGTGTAGACCAATTACAATAATCAAGCCTGGAGGTGACCATCACACGGATCACTGTGGCCAGATCAGGGTGGGAAAGGTAAGGGACCAACTGCTTAATATGGCAGAGGTGGGAAAATGCCACCTTTGCTGTGGCTGCAACCTGCGCCTCCATGGAAAGGGAGGTGTCAAAGGTTACACCAAAACTCTTGAGGAAGGTGCTGGCACTAGCTGAGCCCCTGCAAGAGAAGGGAGTTGGCCCTCCAACCCTATGTTCCTAGTCTAAGGCAGTCCCCCTGCTCAAATCTGGGGATGTTAGGGGCTGAACCTGGAACCTTTGGCCCATAAAGTGTGTGCTCTGCCATGAGCTGTGGTCTTTGCCAGAAGAATACATCATAATTTCAGTTTCTCACCCACAGAAACCATTCAAAGTCATAACGGCCAATCAGTTGTCTGCCAAAAAAGATAAGCACGGAAACTAAGATGCCTTGTGTGCATTATGTCACCAGGCTTTTCCTGGTTAGATTAAAGTTGTTTATTTCTCAGGTGTTGTGATGGCCTGGGATTCAGACTCAGAGGCTGAACCTGAGGAATCCCAGCCTGCACAGGATTCCCCACCTCCAGAACCAGCTGAGCCAGGGCTGGGGCCTGAGCCTGAAGGGTCCTCAGCTGTGCTGGATCCTCAGATGCAGGCACCAACTGAGTCTGCTCTGGCTTCTGAGGTGATGGAGGACCCATTGCCTGCAGATGCTCCACTCTCAGCCCCGTCAGAGGAAGCTGAGGTTGTCTCTGGGTCCGGTAACCCTCCAGCCTCTCCTAAGCTGCAGAGGCTCAGGCCAGAGAGGCAGAGGGAACTAAGTTCCCGCAGGAGGAGTGTTCGCCTCCAGGCCAGGAGAGGCGAGTCACCTGTGGACCGGGGCCGCCCTATGCCCCGGGGCAGATAAAAGCCAGCCAGCCCCAGTCCCAGGTTGCGGGAGCAACATTGTTGGTAGCCTGTTCCTGCCTGAACCCTGTCCTGCTCTTCTGCCAGAGTTCCTGACCTCGCCCGACTCCCTGCCTTGGACCCAGCTTCAGCTTTGATGGACAGTCTCCATACTGCTCCCTCAACCTCAGACTGGACTTGGACCTCGCCTCATGGAAACCCATGGGACCAGCACAGGTGTGAGTGGGGAAGTCATATTCCGACATTCTTGATGCATCCTTTTTTCATGTGCTCTTCCTAACAGGAAAGCTGCTCAAAGAACCTCCCTGGTTACTTCTTCCCACCCCTCCCTGAACAGATGAATTCTGAGTTGTCATTTGCAACTAGGGTCACCAGTCAGTGCCCTTCCTCCTTGTTCTGACATGTTGAATCTGTGCTGCTTAAGGTCCTACTCTCTTCCACCTACAGCGTGTAACATGAACAGCAACAGAGCAAGGAAAGTTCTGCTAATTTCCCTGAAACTTATATTGATAAAGGTAAGGTAAAGGTAAAGGTAAAGGACCCCAGATGGTGAAGTTCAGTCAAAGGCGACTATGGGGTTGCAGCGCTCATCTCGCTTTCAGGCTGAGGGAGCCAGAGTTTGTCCACAGACAGCTTTCCGGGACATGTGGCCAGCAGGACTAAACCACTTCTGGTGCAACGGAACACTGTGATGGAAACCAGAGCGCATGGAAACGCCATTTACCTTCCCGCCGGAGCAGTACCTATTTATCTACTTGTACTGGTGTGCTTTCGATCTGCTAGGTTGGCAGAAGCTGGGACAGAACAATGGGAGCTCACCCAGTCACGGGGATTTGAACCACCGACCTTCTGATCGGCAAGTCCTAGGCTCTGTGGTTTAGACCACAGTGCCACCTGCGTTTTACCTTGTCTTGATACCCACTAGGGCACTGCAGTCTGTGAAGAGCTCATCTGCAAGTTGCGGAGTTCTCAGACGCATGCTCTGCAGCACCTTGCACCAGGGCTTTGGGTGTGACTGCTCCTGTTCTGTGGAGTAGGATTCCTATCAAGATAAAAGAGTCACCCATTGTCTGCACTTTCAGGAAACCAGTGCTATGTGTGTCAACTTTACATTGTTTTGAAATTTATCTGCTGTTATCTTCTTTGTTGTTTTTAACTGCTGTTCAGCTGTTTTTATTGTATCTTGTGGATCACCTTGAAATCTGTGTGTGGAAGGTGATTTATTAATTAATTTGTTACTATTATTATTATTATTATTATTATTATTATTATTATTATTATTATTATTTCCTGGTAACCTTCTGGATAGGATCTGTGAGGTGGGTACATTATGAGGGAATTTCTGTAAGTTGTGCTGGGAGGCTACCACTTGGCCCCATGACATTTTTGCTATGAGGAACCTGCAGAATTATTATTTATTCTTTTTTTCAAATTGCACTTTCTTGTTGTTATGTGTGATGTATGGAAGTGAGAGCTGGACCATAAAGAAGGCTGATCACCGAAGAATTGATGCTTTTGAATTATGGTCTGGAGGAGACTCTTGAGAGTCCCATGGACTGCAAGAAGATCCAACCTCTCCATTCTTAAGGAAATCAGCCCTGAGTGCTCACTGGAAGGACAGATCCTCAAGCTGAGGCTCCAATACTTTGGCCACCTCATGAGAAAAGAAGACTCTGTGGAAAAGACCCTGATGTTGGGAAAGATGGAGGGCACAAGGAGAAGGGGATGACAGAGGACAAGATGGTTGGACAGTGTTCTCGAAGCTACCAACATGAGTCTGACCAAATTGCGGGAGGCAGTGGAAGACAGGAGTGCCTGGCATGCTCTGGTCCATGGGGTCACGAAGAGTCGGACACGACTAAACGACTAAACAACAACTATACACACACACACACACACACACACACACACACACACACTCTTAAGCGACTTAACAACTAAACAAAATACAAAATCAGTTAAAAACCAGGTAAAAGAAAAGGAAGAAAACAATGTATGGCACATTTCCTAAAGTGCTCATCCAACAATACAACGAATAGGACCAGAATCTTCCCCATCCCACTAAAAGATGAGCTCTACAGTAGAGGCTGAAATCACACACAAGTATGATCTCAAAGATTCAAAAGCCTGGGTACATAAAATGGTCTCAGAGCCTCTGCAGTTGTCCTTTTGTGCTCATGATGCTGTTTCAGGGAAGTCATATGCAGTCCCGTTTTCAATACTATAAACACCTGGAAAAGTTTGCTACTGGTCAGACTGCTTCATTTCCAATACAATAGCAGGTTTTTTTTAAAACCCACTTGTAATATTAAGGACAATGTTTAAAATTGGAAACAATTAAGGATAAGGAAATTATAGATATGTACCATATAAGAAAATACAAAAAAGCCAGGGGAGCTAAATCAAGAGATCTGAGTAATCCCAAAATATGGATTTAATAAGGTGTGAAAATGTTTGATTTTCTAATTTCTATTTTTATTTTAACTGTATTTGTTTGTTATGGTTTATGCGATGATAATGTTTAAATGTGCAAAGTAATTTTTTTTATAAAAACAAAACAAAAAAGTTATCTTCTGTGCCATGAAAATAAATAAAAACAGAATTAAAAATAAAAAAATAAAAATAAAAGCCAGTTTAAAGGAAAGCTGAAAAATAAAAAGAAGGTGTGTCTTCCTGCAAACATATGACTTATGGACTCATTTAGCTCCTAGTTACCTTGCACAGCCTTTCCAGACAGAGAACATATCATGAACCTGTTTCCTTATGTAGAGGCAAATATTTGCCATGAGTTCCTATTTCCTGATTAAGCTGTTCTTCTGTCCTGTTTAGGTGGCAAATGCACAGGGTTCTCACATGGAGACAAAAGGCAGTGCCGTTACGAAGGGACTTTTTTGTGTGACATATTGAATTAAGGCGACCTTGATAAACATGTTTGCTTTGCTGGGTGTCACCACTACAAAACCCAGTTGCTGGAGTTTTTCAAACATGAACTCACGATGTGTATCACCTAAGGCTGGAGGTCAGTGGAATGACAACATTGGGAAGAATATTTCATTATGTATCGGGTGTGGGGATCCTTTAGCCCTCTGTGTGTTGCTACAGCTTCAGCCAACCCTGGCCACTGGTCATATTTGAGAGGTCAGATGGAATTTGTAGTTTAGCAAACATCTGGAGGGCCAAAGGTTCTTCACACCTGCTGTATATTATTTGAACATCTCCAGGACTTGTCAGATTTCTATAGGTGGAGGTAATTTGGAAATAGCTACTGTCTGGCCAAGGGAGACGGGTGGCACTGTGGGTTAAACCACAGAGCTTAGGACTTGCTGATCAGAAGGTCGGCGGTTTGAATCCCCGCGACGGGGTGAGCTCCCGTTGCTCGGTCCCTGCTCCTGCCAACCTAGCAGTTCGAAAGGACGTCAAAGTGCATGTAGATAAATAGGTACCGCTCTGGCGGGAAGGTAAACGGTGTTTCCGTGCGCTGCTCTGGTTCGCCAGAAGTGGCTTAGTCATGCTGGCCACATGACCTGGAAGCTGTACACCAGCTCCTTCGGCCAATAAAGTGAGATGAACGCTGCAACCCCAGAGTCGTCCGCGACTGGACCTAATGGTCAGGGGTCCCTTTACTCTTTACCTTTACCTTACTGTCTGGCCACAACTCCATGCCTTGGCCATAATGCCAGGAGTTGACTTGCCACATGACAATCTTTGGAGTAGGGCTGGTGCCAGGGACAAGATTAGAAGAGCAATGCCCCTGTGTCTCTGGACGCATAGAAACAACAGAGCATGTGCTTCTGCAGTGACTGTATTACAGAGACATTTGTACTAGCTTCATCTTACCATCACTGCATAAGTACCCAGGGTGCACAGGACAATTCTATAGCTTCTTGCTGCTTTCAGATACCAACCCTGCTACAACATATGACCTTCCCAGATTCTGCACAGCAGAAATTTGTCGGGCGATGACGTGTGCCACAAACTAGATTTAATGAGCACTCATATCAGAGTGCTCTGTAGACTGATAGCTATAGTCAGTGCTGGATTTATGTATAAGCTAAACAAGCTATAGCTTAGGGCCCCACTCTCTTGGGGCCCCCCAAAAAATGTAAAGAAGAAAAACAACACTGGATGTACATTTCCAAAATAAAAGATAAAAAACAAATAAAATAAAACCTACATCCAGCAACCATGTTTTGTGTTGCGTAGGCTCCTATGATGTAAGTCATGGGCCCTGCCTGCTAGCCTGCTCCCTCAAATATTCCTGGTTTGCTCCTTTCTATATATAGGGTGCCTTCATTCTGCATGGACTGGTTGCACGGCAACATGTGCAAATGGCTTGAGATACCTATGAGGTCCATAAATTACCATATAACATATATTCAACACAAGAAACAGTGACAATTTGTTGTTGACGAAGGACAGCTGGACATAGAAAGGGCCCCATTACCTTCAGGAGCTTCGGGCCTCATCAAACCTAAATCTGGCCCTGGCCATAGTCTTATATATACTAACCTCTTACGTTCTGCCACTCCTGTCTAATGTTCCTAACCCTTCCCAGGCATTGCCAAACTTGGCCCTCCAGATGTTTTGGGACTACAATTCCCATCATCCCTGACCACTGGTCCTGTTAGCTAGGGATGATGGGAGTTGTAGTCCCAAAACATCTGGAGGGCCAAGTTTGGCCATGCCTGTTTAGACTTTCCTTGATTCCTTTCGATTTTTATAGACTTTTGATTCTTCTTAGCTTTTCAAATCGTTATTCAGATTTTAAATGACTGTATGCTGGTCTAAGATTTTATTTTATTTGAATAAGAAGAAGGCAGCTGTCAGGGGTTCACTGCTGACCCCCCAAAACCTGGTTCTGCTTCACCCCCCATACTGCTGTTCACTGTTCACATGCCCCTCTGAAACATGAAAGTAGCAGGGGCAGAATCAGGGTTGCGTGAGTGGTTTCTCCGCATTGGGCGCCAAGCCTAGGGGACTTGCAGGGCGCCACAGCTTTGAAGTAGTAAACTGAACAGAACAAGAGTTGAGAGGCTGGGGGTGGGGGCAAATTTTTACCTCCTACAGAGCACCACGGAGGGACGCAGGTGGTTCTGTGGGTTAAACCACAGAGCCTAGGACTTGCCGACCAGAGGGTCGGCAGTTCAAATCCCTGCGATGGGGTGAGCTCCTGTTGCTCAGTCCCTGCTCCTGCCAACCTAACAGTTTGAAAGCACGTCAAAGTGCAAGTAGATAAATAGGTACCACTCCGGTGGGAAGGTAAATGGCGCTTCCGTGCGCTGCTCTGGTTTGCCAGAAGCGGCTTAGTCATGCTGGCCACATGACCCAGAAGCTGTACGCTGGCTCCCTCGGCCAATAAAGCGAGATGAGCGCCGTAATCCCAGAGTCAGCTACGACTGGACCTAATGGTCAGGGGTCCCTTTACCTTTACCTTACAGAGCACCACAGGCATTTGAAAGACCAAAGTATTTCAAGCAAAGACAAGAGGAAAGGGTTGGAGAGTGGTGCTCCCCTCTTTCAACACACCCTCCCTCTGGGTAGTTGCATGGATTGGGGCCCCAAGTGGGATGTTGTGCAAATTATCATCAGTCACATGGACCTATTCAGAGAGCCCCCCCCCCCAATTGATGATATCTTACTCAAGGCCTTCCCCCAACTCTGGAGCCATCACTGTTTGTGGGGAATAATTTTAATGTTAGTAGCACAGCCTACTTCCACCTGTCCTCCCTATTCAGTTTCCTAGCCTTTGGTCATTTTTCCTATGTATGACTCTTGGTTGTGTTCCATTGTTGTGGCACCACCTGCCATCAGCAACAGTGACTATTCTCCCCAGATCCAGTGAAAGGGTTTTGTTATGTACTGAGTTGAATAGGATCCAAAACGCTGCAGTTTGATTGGTCCTAGAACAATAGGATTCAGAATGCAGCAGTCTGATTGGTCCTAAAACAATAGGATCCAGAATGCAGCAGTCTGATTGGTCCACAGGAGCCCCCCAATCCAGTTCGAGGTGGAAGTGAATCTGCAACCTGATTGGCCTACAGGAGAATCCCGGAATTAGCCAATCACGTGGGGCCCATTGTGAATATAATGTATATAAAGCAGACATATATTTCAGGTTTTCTGCCATTGATAGTGATACTTCACTTTCATTCTAGATGCTACACAGTTTGCTAACAGTTCTTGTGGTTGATTAGAATTAGAGTTTTTGGGAACATGCCATGACACAGATTCTAAGGGCAACATTTTGTTTTGATTTGGGTTGAGCTGGAAAAGGTGTGTGTGTGTTTAAGTGTTTAATTTGGTAGATCTTAAGATGAAGCAAATCTCTTCACATTCATCTCTATAATTAGGAAAAATTGTGTGTGTGTATCTATATATCTATATATTGATTGATTGATTGATTGATTGATCTATATTTCCAGGCAGTGCTTTTTTTCTAATATATATATATATATAGGGGTACTCTCATTTTCCTACTCATATTGAAATACTGCCCCTCAATGAGGCCAAATGCAGATTAACAAAATGCTTAGGGGTATGCATAGCCCTGTCCCCCCCCCCCCCAGATAAAAGCACTGTTTCAAGGACTTTTTAAAACTGGAGCTCACTGTCATTGCCATTCTAAGACAACAAGGGAGAAGTTCACGGTGAGCTCCAGCACCTCTTTTTCTAGAAAAATAGCACTGTATATATCTTTACTTACCTCTACCACACAACACGTATAACATTTTGCTCCATACTGTGACTAGAAAGTTTGAGCCAGCCAATTACTTCTCAAGTAGTAATTGCTGTTTAGTCATTTAGTTGTGTCCAACTCTTCGTGACCCCATGGACCAGAGCATGCCAGGCACTCCTGTTTTTCACCGCCTGCCGCAGCTTGGTCAAACTCATGCTGGTAGCTTCTATGACACTGTCCAACCATCTCATCCTCTGTCGTCCCCTTTTCCTTGTGCCCTCCATCTTTCCCAACATCAGGGTCATTTCCAGGGAGTCTTCTCTTCTCATGAGGTAGCTTGGATAACACTGTCCAACCATCTCGTCCTCTGTCGTCCAAGCCACTCCAGTATCCCTGCCAAGGAAACTCCATGGACAAAGACAACAAGCAGTAATTGTTGTTGTTGTTGTTTAGTCGTGTCCGACTCTTCATGACAACATGGACCAGAGCATGCCAGGCACTCCTGTCTTCCACTGCCTCCCGCAGTTTGGTCAAACTCATGTTGGTCACTTCGAGAACACCGTCCAACCATCTCATCCTCCTGTTGTCCCCTTCTCCTTTTGCCCTCCATCTTTCCCAATATCAGGGTCTTTTCCAGGGAGTCTTCTCTTCTCATGAGGTGGCCAAAGTATTGGAGTCTCAGCTTCAGGATCTGTCCTTCCAGTGAGCACTCAGGGCTGATTTCCTTCAGAATGGATAGGTTTGATCTTCTTGCAGTCCATGGGACTCTCAAGAGTCTCTTCCAGCACCAGAATTCAAAAGCATCAATTCTTCGGCGATCAGCCTTCTTTATTGTCCAGCTCTCACTTCCATACATCACTACTGGGAAAACCATAGCTTTAACTATATGGACCTTTGTTGGCAAGGTGATGTTTCTGCTTTTTAAGATGCTGTCTAGGTTTGTCATTGCTTTTCTCCCAAGAAGCAGGCGTCTTTTAATTTCGTGGCTGCTGTCAGCATCTGCAGTGATCATGGAGCCCAAGAAAGTAAAATCTCTCACTGCCTACATTAATTAATTAATTAGTAATTACCAGGAGCTGGGATGCGGGTGGCGCTGTGGGTTAAAACCACAGAGCCTAGGACTTGCCAATCAGAAGGTTGGTGGTTCAAATCCCCGCGACGGGGTGAGCTCCCATTGCTCAGTCCCTGCTCCTGCCCACCTAGCAGTTCGAAAGCATGTCAAAGTGCAAGTAGATAAATAGGTACCGCTCCAGCGGGAAGGTAAATGGCGTTTCTGTGCGCTGCTCTGGTTCACCAGAAGCAGCTTAGTCATGCTGGCCACATGACCCAGAAGCTGTACACCGGCTCCCTCGGCCAGTAAAGCGAGATGAGCGCCGCAACCCCAGAGTTGGCCACGACTGGACCTAATGGTCAGGGGTCCCTTTACCTTTACCTAATTACCAGGATGCAAAAAAAACCCCCCCAACCCACTTCATTTAAAACAGTAATTGTCCTTGGCTTTGCATAGTGTCTTCTTCCCTCCTCCCTGTTCTAAAATACAAAGATATCATCCACCGATGAAAGTCCCTTTTATGGTAAAAAATATAGCCGGTGCATCTGACACAGATGTTCAGTTTGAAGCCTAATTGGTGTTAGATGCTATCTGGAAGGCCAAATTATTTCCTCTTTAATCTCTTGCAAACAAATGGGCTAGAACGTAATGCACTTTGCATCCTGGACATTCCACCACACCCACATAGGCATGGAGGGAAAGAAAGCTGGCCAGCTGGCCTGCTAGTCTCATTGCTGCTGTCTATCATGCTTCCTTTTCTCCTGCAGCTGTTTGGTTATTCCCAGTATATGACATCTAAGCATGATTGATTTTTATTTTTATTTTTAAAGGAAATCTGTAGCATGTGTCAAAATGAAAAGAATTTCCAAAATCCACAGTTAAATTACAGTTCATTGCTGTTTTCTATACTGGCTTTTGGGTTGACGTGTTACTGCCCAGTCACAACTGCACTAAAATCCTGAATTTCTCAATTACATTCTCTGAGAAACAACTGCTTTTTCACCAAAGAGTTCAAAATGAACTCGGGAACCGTTCTCAGTTTTCAAAATAAAGAGAGAGAAAAAGCTGGAGGGCATGTCCATCTTGGGACATGCTTAAGTAAATGCAGGAATTCACCTATACCAGTCTTCCTCAACCTTAGCCCTCCAGATGTTTTGAGACTACAATTCCCATCATCCCTGACCACTGGTCCTGCTAGCTGGGGATCATGGGAGTTGTAGGCCAAAAACATCTGGAGGACCAAGTTTGAGGAAGCCTGACCTAAACATACATTTTAGGTTAGTGACCTCTCTCTGCCCTGTGTTTGGTCTGATATCTGTTAAGGTCTTCTGTCATATTTTTGAATAGTTTTCTTACATTTGTGTTAGAACTGTAAGACATGTTATACAGTGGTACCTCGGGTTAAGTACTTAATTCGTTCCAGAGGTCCGTTCTTAACCTGAAACTGTTCTTAACCTGAAGCACCACTTTAGCTAATGGGGCCTCCTGCTGCTGCCGCGCCGCCGGAGCACAATTTCTGTTCTCATCCTGAAGCAAAGTTCTTAACCAGAAGCACTATTTCTGGGTTAGCGGAGTCTGTAACCTGAAGCATATGTAACCTGAAGCGTATGTAACCCGAGGTACCACTGTATAACTAAGGCTGGGATTTTGATTTTCTCATCAAAAATGCGAAGAAGTAAAATTGCTTTTGAAGTGGGTTTGGGGTATGAAGCATCGATTACAATGGAATGGCTATTGTCAACGGGAAATACTGTCAGGAATGCAGCCCAATAGAGCAACCCTCTTTGCAGATTTTTTAAAGACAGCTTTATTCCTTTGGAATGGAATGTATCATTTCCTCAACACTTGCATGCCTTATCAGACTATTACATTGTGAACCAAGGCTATATATTATTTAGTCTGTTGTTATTCCTCATTTCAAAGAAGAGAAGCACCACATCATTCTTGATCCATTTATGGGTATACACAAAGCTGTTCTGGATTTGGCTGTTGTAACGGACATAGCCAGCAGGATAGACTTCAGTAAGGTGTGTGATGCTGCTGTTGATGCTTCCATCATTTTAGCTTTCTACGGATGTAGGGAGATCTCAGTTGGAGGCAGGAGATGAAATGAAGAACTTAAAGAGAGCTGAGTCTATCTTACCCTTTTTTTTTCCTGTTCAGGTACTTGGGGTAGCACCAGAGGGTTAAGGGGTGTGTGTTGCTGTGGTCCATAAAACTTCTATCTTACTCACCAGGAGTCCTCTCCATTTGGGGACTGGTCCTGAGAGCCTGCAAATGGCGTCAGGCCGAAGAGACAGACTGGGGATATTGCTTGTCCTCTGACCACCCCATAGCTGTCAACTTTTCCCTTTATAAAAGGGAAATTCCCTTATTCCGAATAGGATTCCTCGCAAGAAAAGGGAAAAGTTGACAGCTATGGACCACCCTGTTGCCAGAGGCCTCCTTGACTGAGCTGGCAAATGCCATCTCTGGTATGATGCCTGCCGGCATTTGCTCCCAAAGGAGTTTTAGGCAAAGCCTAATCCCCTGTATCTGCACTGTACACTTCGGAGACAGGCTGGCATTTTAAGGGATGAGTTTGATGCACAGATTTCCATACCACTAGGCACAGCCTGCCGGATACCTGAAGGAGAGTCTCCACCCCCATTGTCCATCCCGGACCCTGAGGTCCACCTCCGAGAGCCTTCTGGAAGTTCTCCCACTGCGAGAAGTGAGGTTACAGGGAACCAGGCAGAGGGCCTTCACTGGTAGCGGCACCCGCCCTGTGGAACGCCCTCCCATCAGATGTCAAGGAAATAAATAACTATCTGACTTTTAGAAGACATCTGAAGGCAACTTAGGGAAGTTTTTAATGTTTGATGTTTTGTTGTGTTTTAATATTCTGTTGGGAGCCACCCAGAGTGGCTAGGGAGACCCAGCAGATGGGTGGGGTATAAAGAAGAAGAAGAAGATTCCATACCCTCCAACATTCCTCTGATGAAATTAGTGGCATTCTGTTCTGCATCAGTATCACTGCTAGTTAGTTGTATTTATTCATTTGGGGTTTTCTTTCCCCTCAGGCTTCCCTAAATGCAATACATAAATCCAAAGTTTTTTGTACTTAGAATTATGCAGTTTTTTGTATTTCCTGGAATAACTTTTGTACTTGACCAGGAGGGAGTGCTCAAGCACTGATACCGATGTAAAATAGAATGTCCCTATTTTCACCTGAGCAATGTTGGAGGGTTCTGAGTCTCCTTCCTTAGAGGTTCTTAAGCAGAGCTTGAGTGGCCATCTGACATGGATGCTTTAGCTGCAGTTCTTGCACGGCAGGGGGTTGGACTAGATGACCCCAGGAATCCCTTCCAATTCTATGATTATGAATGAATGAATGAATGAAATCTTTGTTGCTGAAAGCTATAAGCTGTCACAACTGGCCACAATGCACAGAATACAAATTATTGGTTTTAAACTGAACAGCAACAACAGCAAAACAGACATACAAAAATGCAAAATTGCACCTGCATAAGTTAAGAACTCCACACCTCACACTCCCCATTTTACTTGTCTTGGTGCCCAGCTCTCAACTTACTTGCAGCCAAGGCAAATTTTGAAACCTGTGCAGTAAGAAATATGTTATTTACAGAAGTTTAATGAAGTTGTGGTCTAATTTCAATTCCATATAACGTTGTCAGAGTCTTTATTCCTTCATTAGGATCCCTGGGGGCTGGGGCTGTCGCTGCCTGGTCACGCAATATATATGTTATCTATAGAATAATTACAATTCTAAAATTATATGTGCCTGATTACATTTCTGCTGCTGAAACCATCTGAAAAGTGCGTAAGACCTTTAAAAGCTCAGTTTTGAAAAGTTAGTGTTTCAAGTGGGATCTTAACATAACTCAACCAAAATGATAAGCTCATTCTTGCACATGGTCATCTTAAAAAAAAAAAAGATGGTACTTTACATGCTCTTAAAAATCTAGATACATGCCAGATCTCTCTTAATCAGCTCAGACTGATGAAATTCTAAGTGTCCTTTCCATACCTCAGCTGTGCCAGTTAAAACATTGCTGATGTTTGGGGTGGGGTTAGAAATCTGATGAATGTATAATTCAGGCACCCCTTCCTCATTCTTCGTCCACTCTGCTTATGACTTCTTATTCTTAACTGAAAACAAAGTATCTGATTTCACAATGAAGAGGAAATTAAATAACAGGGTGCTTTTAAAAAATGTGCTTAAAACCTGGACTTAAGAAACAGCTGGTGGTTTTAATGCAGGGGTTTTGATTCATAGAATCATAGAATCATAGAATCATAGAGTTGGAAGAGACCACAAGGGCCATCGAGTCCAACCCCCTGCCAAGCAGGAAACACCATCAGAGCACTCCTGACATATGGTTGCCAAGCCTCTGCTTAAAGACCTCCAAAGAAGGAGACTCCACCACACTCCTTGGCAGCAAATTCCACTGTCGAACAGCTCTTACTGTCATTCATAAAGAGCCAGCCCTGTTTTGAAACAATCAAGAATATGTCAAAAAACCAGACCCTCCAAGTGTCCCTATTTTCCAGGGACAGCCTCACATTTACAGAAGCCGTCCCAGTTTCTGATTTGATCTGAGAATGTCCTGCTTTTCCTTAGGACGTCCCTATTTTCACCAGAGAAATGTTGGAGGGTATGAAGTTATTCGACCCCCCCCCCAAGCCAAGGAGATATGTAACTATACAAACTTTAGAAGACGTCTTGAAGGCAGCCCTGCATAGGGAAGGTTTTTTTTTGGGGGGGTCTTTTAGTTTTTTACTTTTTATATATGTTGGAAGCTGCCTAGGTTGGCTGTGGTAACCCAGTCAGGTGGGCAGGGAATAATAATACAGTGGTACCTCGGGTTACATACGCTTCAGGTTACATACGCTTCAGGTTACAGACTCCGCTAACCCAGAAATATTACCTCGGCTTAAGAACTTTGCTTCAGGATGAGAACAGAAATCGTGCTCTGGCGGCGCGGCAGCAGCGGGAGGCCCCCATTAGGTAAAGTGGTGCTTCAGGTTAAGAACAGTTTCAGGTTAAGTACAGACCTCCGGAACGAATTAAGTACTTAACCCGAGGTACCACTGTAATAATAATAATAATAATAATAATAATAATAATAATAATAATAATAATAATAATATCAGTGCTTTTTTCTGGGAGGGATGCAGGGGTACGCATACCTCTAAACATTTTGTGAATCTACATTTGGCCTCATTGAGGGGCACTATTTCAATATGAGTAGGAAAATGAGAGTACCCATATATATATATATATATATATATATATATATATATATATATGAAAAAAAAAATTTACTAATTTTTTAATTATTTTTTAAATAAAATAATATGTCCTTATTTTTGTCATACACTCCTTAGATTTAACATGACCCGGAAGCTGTACGCCGGCTCCCTCGGCCAATAAAGCGAGATGAGCGCCGCAACCCCAAAGTCAGCCACGACTGGACCTAATGGTCAGGGGTCCCTTTACCTTTACCTTAGATTTAAAGCACATAACTTCCCCCAAAGAATTCTGGGAAGTGTAGTTTACCCCTCAGTGCTGGTCTCGCGAGGTGCTGGGAAGTGCCTGACCTCACCAACTTCCCATGCTGTTCCTAAACCAGACTTCTCTGGGGTTTTTAGCCCCAGAGTCTGTTCCGAACACTCAGGTAATCCTGGGCTGTACATTACATTGCAGGTTCAGGTTCCTATATGCCTGTGCATTTTGTCCCTGACAACTGCCTTGCACACAGGAAAACACAATGGCAAGGACAATGCTAGGTCTTACCCTGGTTTTGAGGGCTCTGCTTCTTTCTGGCAGCATTCCTGCATGCAGCTTTCCCAGGTGCAACTCAAAAAGTACAGGGCACAATAACCCTTTCCCTGGTCATGATGCCAAATGTTAAAATTGGTCCTAACATGTTGAACAATTAAGTCCTGCCACTCAAAGCAGGCTGGGTTCTAAGCCTAGGTGAGCTTTATTTTATGGTGACAGGAAGCCCTGTTAAGCAGTCATTGTTCTGCTGGAATAAAGTGTTTTCATAGCGCCACTGTGATCCGGCAGGGTGACTCAAACCCAAGCCACAAGGGTGGGGAAAGCCTTTCAGTCCAACGACCCTGAAAATCATCACAGGTAACCTCCAAGTGAGGCCAAAGCAGAAAGGTAGAAACAGATTTAGTATATGTACCTTATCTATCTATTGTATAATTAGCAGACAAATGCTTCCTATAAAGACCCCCAGCGGCGTAGCGTGGGTTGTCAGCACCCGGGGGCAAGGCAAGTAATTTGCGCCCCCTAACCTGCTGCCGCTGCCAACTTCTTCTTGCTGCTGCCTGGTCTGGTCTGGTGTGGTTCTCTCCCGCGCTCAGCGCTGCGCTGGGCGGCCGCTGCACTGTCCCTCCTCCAGATAGTCCCTCGCTCTCTCTCCGCACCACACGCCTGGCACCCACCCCCTCCACAGTGGGCGGCGACCCAGCGGCTCGGATCAGATTCGCACAGCCAGCACTGCAGTGAGAGTGAGTGAGTGAGCCAGGTAGGGGCAGAGAGCTGTGAGTGCGAGCGCGCACCCCCCCCCCCCGATGTTGCGCCCGGTGCGGACGGGCCCCCCCCTGCACCCCCCACGCTACGCCACTGAATACCCTGAGTCTGCTCCATGCAGTGGGCAGCGGGCTAGACTTAGAATCATAGAACTGTAGAGTCAAAAGGGACTCCGAAGATCATCTTGTCCAATTGCTGCAAGGCAGGAATCTCAAATGAAGCATCCATGACAGACAGCCATCCAAGATCTGCTTAAAAACCTCCAAGGAAGAAAAAACCACAACCTCCCCAGGGAGTAGAATGCAGTTTCAGTTCCATACAGTTGTAGATACAGTGGTACCTCGGGTTAAGTACTTAATTTGTTCCACAGGTCTGTTCTTAACCTGAAACTGTTCTTAACCTGAAGTACCACTTAGGCTAATGGGGCCTCCTTCTGCCGCCGCGCCGCCAGAGCACGATTTCTATTCTCATCCTGAGGCAAAGTTCTTAACCCAAGGTACTATCTCTGGGTTAACGGAGTCTGTAACCTGAAGCGTCTCTAACCTGAAGGGTATGTAACCTGAAGCGTATGTAACCCAAGGTATCACTGTACAGTCATACCTCGGGTTGAAGTCGCTTTAGGTTGAGCGCTTTCAGGTTGCGCTCCGTGGCTACCTGGAAGTAACGGAACGCGCTACTTTCGGGTTTCTCCACTCGCGCATGAGCAGACGGTCAAAATGATGTCACACGCATGCACGGAAGCGATGAATCGCGACCCGCGCACGCACAGACACGGGTTGCGTTCGCTTCAGGATGCGAACAGGACTCAAGAACGGATCCCGTTCATATCCAGAGGTACCACTGTACAGTTTCCTTACAGCAAATAGACAATGTTCTGGCCAAGGGTGAAGATCAACAGCAAACTTACCTTAAACAAATATTCGATATTTGAGAATCAAGGTAACACTGTACTGCATACACCAGCAGGACTTGCCACCAGGTAGGACAATTAACTTTTTTTTTTTACTAAGACCCCTAGATCCTTTTCGCTTGTACTACTGACAAGCCAGGTGTCTCCACATCTTATATTGGTGTAGCTGGATATTCCTAACTAAATACAGAGCCCCACACTTGCCCCTATTGAAATTCAGGTCTTAGTTTGGGCCCAGTTCTCCAATTAAGGTTTCCTTGAATCCTGAGTCTGTCTTCTGCTGCATTAGCTACCCCTCCCAGTTTGCCATCATCTGCAAATCAGATGAGCATCCCCTCAGTTCCTTCATCCAAGTCATTTATAAAGATGTTGAACAACAACAGCGGACCTGCGACAGAACCTTGCGGCTCTCCCACTTGGACCAAGGCTATTCACCACTGGCTTAATCTCTCAGGGTTTCGGGATGATAAAATAGGATGACCTTATGTTACCCTGAGCTCCCTAGAGAAAACGTGGACTAGAAATGTGATTAAAGTTTGGTTGCTGTCAGAAAATGTTGGTGGGATGAGAAGATCTTATTAAACTGGGTCAGTCCAAGCTGCTTCATATATCTGTGTTTATGGAGAAGACGATCTAAATCAGAGGTTCAGTTTTTTTAAAACAATCCCTTTGCCAAACTACGTCATAAAGGAGCATGTTCACCTCACAGTCTTTAGATCATATTGAAAAATATGATTATGAACCCTGAGTCCACCCACAACGGGCTGTTCTAGGCCTGGCTGCTACATTGTCGAGTGAACTCGTTGGTTTAGTTCTAAACCACAAAAATGCAGGCAGACTTGTAGCTGCACCCTTGGCTGGTCCAAAAGGGCATGTCCCACCTTAAAAAAAATGATAAGACTGCATCTCCTATTGTATTCAGAATAAATGGAACAAAAACAACCACCTGGAGCATAGCTACATTATCCGCAAATTATTTATGGCTTGCCTGTCTAGGTAGATAAAAGGCCTGCAATTCCTTGGGGGCAAAGAAAAAGTGAAGAAGGTGTTAGTAGGTGCAGAATTTTAGCTCCCTGAGAAGCCTAGTTTTCGTTCTTTTAAAAAACCATCCCCAGCTCTTATATCTGAAGTCTGAGAATAAAGGTTCCTGGGCCTGGGGCCTGATCCTATTCCCGAAGTCCGATCTCATCACATACCTGCACAGACACAACTATGGGAAAGTTCTGTCCAGAGCAAGGATGGCTAAGACTTCATGTCATCTATCACTATTTTCTTGAGGCTTTTCATAATGATTGCTTATACTCTACCACTGCGTTTCAATTTATAGATTAGGATCTCTTATCTCTTTAGCTTGGGAGTGTGGATGCAATAGAATCAAATAAGTGCACCTGTGATTTTATGGGTATGCTTCACTGCAATAGTTACTTTGCATTAAAATAATCTTGATATATTATAACTGAATTTTTTAAAAGGAACAATTGTGTGAGTGTTCCTAGGCAAAGGAAAAGTCAAGCACATGTTGAGAGCAGCATGCAATTGTCTCCATCCAAAATATCTCGCCTCTCAGGGAAACGTGTTAGGGGGTCATCTGTGGAATGGACACACATAAGGATTCCCATTTAAATGTCACAGAATCGTAAAACCATCTTGTGATATTGTCTCGATTGTAGCCAACTTAAAAGAAACTGTTTGGAAAAACCTTGTGGGTTTTCATCAGAGAGCAAAACATCTGCGGTACCTTCCTTCTAAGAAATCCTATAACAGAAAGAGGTTTTGAAATTACTCATCCTTTTTGATGTAGATACAGTGGGGGGTGGGGGGAGGGACGTCTGTGGTTCAGCCTTCTAGGAAATCTTATTGCTGGGGGGTGGGGGTGGGGAGATTTCAGGTCTCTCCCTGGCCTTCTATGTGTGCTTTATTAGTCCGTTGAACGGTAACAGAGTAAGGCGCTAGAAAGACATGCAACTTCACTTTGTCCACTGAATAACAGTACTCGGCATTGAATGTGTTGGCCTAGTGTGGGGCTCCGAGGTGAGCTTGGCTGTCTGGCTGGTGTACCGGCCACCTAGCGCACCAGCAGCCACCCTGTCAGGCCTGTTGGAGGCGGTGGCAGGCTGGGCCTTGGAGTTCCCCAACCTATTGGTACTGGGGGACTTCAACATCCATGCTGATGCCACTCCCTCCTCACAGGCTCTGGACCTGGTGTCTTCCATGGCGACACTAGGGCTCTCCCAGTTTGTTTCGGGCCCCACACATCAAGCAGGCCACACGCTGGATTTGATCTTTGGCGCCGGTATAGATGTGATCATGTCTCCCTCGATGAAGGTGCCATGGTCTGATCACTACGCTCTGAAAGCCAGGATTGACTTTCCACCCCCACCCTGCTTAGGTGGCAAGCCGATTTGGGCTCGCCCGCAGAGGCTGATGGACCCTGATAGATTCCGTCAAGCCTTGCGGGACCTTGCTCCTCCTGGCGACTCATTGATTGAGCTTGTTGAGGGCTGGAATACCCAGCTCCTGGCAGCCATCGATGAGATCGCACCTAAGCGCCCTCTGCGACCCCGCAGAAACCGGGCTCCCTGATTTACCGAGGAGCTTCGGAAAATGAAGCGGGACCTCAGACGGCTAGAGCGCGTATGGCGGGGTGCCCGTGACGGAGCCTCAAGAACATCTTATAGGGTTTTTATGAAAACCTATGAGATGGCAGTGAAGGCCGCTAAGAAGTCTTACTTCTCGGCCTCCATTGCATCCGCTAGCTCTCGCCCGGCGCAATTATTTAGTATAATCCGGTCATTAACGTCCCTTGAAGGACAGCCAAATTTAAATAACAATCTGACACACAGCTGTGAGGCATTTGCGAGCTTTTTTGCGGAGAAGGTCCTGTTGCTCCGCCATGACCTCCTTGCCAATTTGGATACAATAAAGGAACTGGAGGCCCCTCGACTGTCCTCGGGTCCAGTATTGGACCACTTTGACCGGATATCTCCAGCCGATGTGGACAGATTCCTCCAAGCTGGAAAGCCCACCACCTGTCCTCTTGACCCGTGCCCGTCATGGCTGATTAGAGCGTGTCCAGACGAGGTGCGGGCCCCCCTGGGGGATATCATCAATTTGTCCCTTGGCACCGGGATATTCCCAGGGGAACTGAAGGAGGCGGTGGTGCGTCCGCTCTTAAAGAAAACATCGTTAGATCCCTTAGATCTATCCAATTACCGCCCGGTCTCGAATCTTCCATTCCTGGGTAAGGTGATTGAGAGAGCGGTTGCTGAACAGCTTGGTAGGTTTCTGGATGAAACATCTGCTTTGGATCCATTCCAGTCCGGCTTCCGTGCTGGTCATGGGACCAAGACGGCTCTGGTTGCCCTAACAGATGATCTCCGCAGGCAGCTGGATCGAGGCGGGTCGGGGCTGCTGATTCTTCTAGATCTGTCAGCAGCCTTTGACATGGTCGATCACGAACTTCTGGACCACCGCCTTGCCGACGTGGGGATCCAGGGCACAGTCCTTCAATGGCTGCGCTCGTTTCTCTCTGATCGGGGACAGAGGGTGGCGCTTGGGGGGAATTGTCATCGCGTCACTCCTTGGTGTGTGGAGTGCCTCAGGGTGCGATTCTCTCCCCGATGCTTTTTAACATCTTTATGCGCCCCCTCGCCCAGCTTGTCCGGAGTTTTGGGCTGGGTTGCCATCAGTATGCTGATGACACCCAACTCTATCTGTTGATGGATGGCCATCCTAACTCGGCCCCAGACACACTGACCAGATGTCTGGAAGCTGTGGCTGGATGGTTACGTGGGAGCCGGTTGAAGTTAAATCCTTCGAAGACAGAGGTCCTCTGGCTGGGGCGGGACGATATGGGATCGAGGGGGCAACTCCCATCTCTTGCGGAGGTGCAATTAGTGCCAGCACCGTCCGTTAAGAGTTTGGGTGTAATCTTCGATACCTCCCTTTCTATGGAGGCGCAGATTACAGCTATAACAAAGGCGGCATTTTTCCATCTCCGCCAAGCTAAGCAGTTGCCCCCTTATCTCTCTCGCCCTGACCTAGCCACTGTGATCCATGCGACGGTCACCTCCAGACTGGATTATTGTAACTCGCTCTACGTGGGGCTGCCCTTGAGACTGACCCAGAAACTCCAGCGGGTGCAGAATGCCGCAGCGAGACTCCTTACGGGGTCTTCGCTGCGGGATCACATTCACCCGGTGCTATACCAGCTGCACTGGCTCCCGGTGGAGTACAGGATCAGGTTTAAGGTGCTGGTTTTAACCTTTAAAGCCCTATACGGCCTAGGACCCTCGTACCTACGGGACCGCCTCTCCTGGTATGCCCCACAGAGAAACCTACGGTCTACAAATAATAACACCCTCAAGGTCCCAGGCCTCAGAGAGGTTAGGCTGGCCTCAACTAGAGCCAGGGCCTTCTCGGCTGCAGCTCCAACCTGGTGGAATGCTCTGTCACAAGAGACTAGGGCCCTGCGGGATCTGACATCTTTCCGCAGGGCCTGCAAGACAGAGTTGTTCCGCCAAGCTTTTGGTCAGGGCGCAGCCTGACTCCCTCCTCTGGCAACCTGCACAGAATTTTGTTTAATCGGTTGCCATCAATTTGATTTTAACTAATTTTTATAATGAAATATTTTTAGAATGTGCTATTATTTGATTGTTATTCGATTGTTGTTAGCCGCCCTGAGCCCGGCTCAGCTGGGGAGGGCGGGATATAAATAAAATTTATTATTATTATTATTATTATTATTATTATTATTATTATTATTACTGTAGACCTCTAAATCAAATTCTCTCTCTCTCTCTCTCTCTCTCACACACACACACACACACCAAGTTGAATTTCATCTTTTACATGGAATCTGCCTTGGCTGCGCTGAATGCCAGACATAAAACCTTTTCCATCTGTATTCAATAAAGTTGTGGCCTGTTTTGACCCCAAATCAGTCTCATTGGTCTCTTCTTATTTGGGTTGGGGTATGGGCGTATAGTTAAAGCTATGGTTTTCCCAGTAGTGATGTATGGAAGTGAGAGCTGGACCATAAAGAAGGCTGATCGCCGAAGAATTGATGCTTTAGAATTCTGGTGCTGGAGGAGACTCTTGAGAGTCCCATGGACTGCAAGAAGATCAAACCTATCCATTCTGAAGGAAATCAGCCCTGAGTGCTCACTGGAAGGACAGATCCTGAAGCTGAGGCTCCAAGACTTTGGCTACCTCATGAGAAGAGAAGACTCCCTGGAAAAGACCCTGATGTTGGGAAAGATGGAGGGCACAAGGAGAAGGGGACGACAGAGGACAAGATGGCTGGACAGTGTTCTTGAAGCTACCAGCATGAGTTTGACCAAACTAGGGGAGGCAGTGGAAGACAGGAGTGCCTGGCGTGCTCTGGTCCATGGGGGTCACAAAGAGTTGGACACAACTAAATGACTAAACAACAAATGGGAAGCCCGATGCCTGGTCCTGCAAGCCTGCTCACCCTTTTCATGTGGCGGCATTGCAGGATGGGAAAGGCTTCAGTGGGCCCCCGACGTGGGAATTCAAACTGGCTGTGCCCTTCCTGATTGGCTGAGGGGGCATAAGCCCCTCCACCTATTAGGAACCATATCCTAGCCTGCACCCTGCTTTGGCGAATGGGGCTGCAGGCTGGGACTTGGGCTGTGCCAGGGGGTGGAGCCGATGGAGCTGACGGTGGGCTTCCCTCAAATCTGCCCCTTGCAGCCTGTGATGGCCTGGGATTTGGACTCGGATGCTGAACCCGAGGAATCCCAGCCTGCACAGGAGTCCCCGCCTCCAGAACCAGCTGAGCTGGGGCTGGGGCATGAGCCTGAAGGGTCCTCACCTGTGCTGGATCCTCAGGTGCAGGCACCAGCTGAGTCTGCTCTGGCTCCCGAGGTGATGGAGGACCCATTGCCTGCAGGTGCTGCACTCTCAGCCCCGTCAGAGGAAGCTGAGGTTGCCGCTGGGTTTGGTAGCCCTCCAGCCTCTCCTGAGCTGCAGAGGCTCAGGGCAGCGAGGCAGAAGGAACTAAGTTCCCACAGGAGGAGTGCTCACCTCCAGGCCAGGAGAGGCGAGGCACCTGTGGACCAGAGCCGCCCTATGCCTGGGGGCAGATAAAAGCCAGCCAGCCCCAGTTCCAGGTTGTGGGAGCAACATTGTTGGTAGCCTGTTCTTGCCTGCACCCTGTCCTGCTCTTCTGCCAGAGTTCCTGACCTCACCCAACTCCCTGCTTTTGACCCGGCTTCAGCTTTGACGGACAGCCTCCATACCGCACCCTTGACCTTGGACTGGACTCGGACCTCGTTGCACGGTTAACCCTCAGGACCAGCACACAGCCAGTGCCTGGGGCTCAGCCTGTTTTTTCCTTTGCCTGGTTCCCCCCCTGCTGATCTGGCTTACTTCCTCCTGCATTTGCTCTTGGTTAGAGTGAAAAAGAGGCTGGGTAGGAAAGATTCTGATTCTTCTTGCAGCCTTTGACCTTAAGCTACCTATGAGTCACCATCTCAACGCAATTTACAGAACGAGGTCCGAAGGGTTCTATATCTAAAGTTTGAGAGTTATCTCCAAGGGTAAGCAAACGATTTTATAGAAATATTGCTAATTTAATAGAAATGTTGCATGTGATAAAAGCAAAATATTTGGCTTAGCTAATTTTTTTGGACGTTGTCAATTACTTGTAAACTTTTAGGTTTGCTTAAGAATGGAACTTCCATTCTGCTGTCTCATATCTTTCCACCTTTCTAGAAGCTTTCCCTGTCTAGTTTATAGTATGGATTTTGTATTTGTCAGTTTTATGTTTTATTAACCAGTTTCTCTGATTTGGTTATGCTGAGCCACTCCATTCTTCCTGTTTTGTGTGTGTTTAAGTGAAGATTTCCTGATTTGTGTTAGAAGTCATAGCTATTTAATAATGATGATGCAAAACGGATACATCCACCCACATACAGCATCTTGTGGTTAGAATTACTCTATTTGCACTGAACGTTTGCATCCTGAAATCCCCTTTTTATCTTTATCTCTGTCACCAGAACTGTAACAGCTTGGCACACAGAATGGGGCATAAATGTGTTCATTACACTGTGTGTGTTTCATAACCCAAGTTGCTGTTCCAAAAAAGTAAAGGAATGTGCCAATTAGCCCATTGCAAATTCTCTTTATTAACCTTGAAGAAATTTATATATTTAAATAAACTGATATCCTGACCTTCTCCCGATGGAGCTTGGGGCGGTAAACACATCTATAAAAATACAATTAAAAAGAAAAGAAAAACTTATTTAAAAACTGTAAAAGCATCTAAAATCAAACCACTTAAAACAGGCACCCCCAAACTCGGCCCTCCAGATGTTTTTGGACTACAACTCCCATCATCCCTAGCTAACAGGACGAATGGTCAGGGATGATGGGAATTGCAGTCCCAAAACATCTGGAGGTGAGAGTTTGGGGATGCCTGACCTAAAGTCCTGCTGGCCTGTAAGCAAGAAGAGCGCCGCACCCCATAGTCACCTTTGTTTTGTTTTTTTAATGCTTTATTAATTATATGAAAGAAAGTCTACAAAGAAAAAACCAAAGGATAATGCAAATTACAAAAAAAAATATTGATTTCTTACAACACAACTTCTGTGATGACTTTCAGTCACACCATCGAGGGCCCCAGGTTTTTCTTTTATGTAGCACACTTTTCGTTATCACTCCAAACTTGTCTCAGATTTTTATTTTTATAATGTTTTCTATGTCTCTACAGGGGTCGTTCTAAGCCTGCCAGAGAATTCACATTTTTACAATGCTCTTTGAGATTTTTTCTGTAAATGTTCCACTCTTTAATAAACATTCCCACCCACTCCCTATATTCATGCATTTGGCATTAGAGTGAAAGGGGGCTTGAGGGTGTGCAGCTGCATAGAGATGATGATGGTGATATTTCCATGCCTAGGACATGGATGGCACTGCCGTCTAAACCACAGAGCCTCTTGGGCTTTCCAATCAGAAGGTCAGCAGTTCAAATCCCCACAACGGGGTGAGCTCCCATTGCTGTGCCAGCTCCTGCCAACCTGTTAGTTCGAAAGCACACCAGTGCAAGTAGATAAATAGATACTGCTGCGGCGGGAAGGTAAATGGCATTTCTGTGTGCTCTGGCACTCGTCACGGTCCTCTGTGTTTAGTCCTGCTGGCCAAATGACCCGGAAAGCTGTCTGTGGACAATTGCCATCTCCCTCGGCCTGAAAGCGAGATGAGTGCCGCAACCCTATAGTCACCTTTGACTGGTCTTAACTGTCCAGGGGTCCTTTACCTTTTCCTTTTTTAAAAAAAATAAGTTTCTATTTCATTTTAATACACCACATACAAAAAGAAAATATGAAGATACACAAAAATCCACACCTCCTAACAATTAATAAAGAAGAAAAGGAAAATAAACACCACCACCAATACATTGAATATTATTCACTATACATTTAACATAAAAATGACTTTTTCCTATATAGCTGAATTCCCATCTACTCCTTACTTCTTCTACTCATCCATTGCTCACTGCCATATTATAGCATATTTTGGCTTAATGTTATTTATTCTATCCTAGGTTTTCCATCAGATTTAAAATTCCTACTGAAGTTATTCAAATGCTGCTAACAGACTTCAAACTGTCATTACTGTTTTTCAAATAAATTTTAAAGACTTCCCATTTTGTGGTAAATACTTCCTTTGATTTATTTTTTATTCTGATAGCTGCTCTAATTTTGCATATTTGGTCATTTTTTGAATCCACTCTGATCTAGAAGGGACTTTATCATTTTTCCAGTTTGTTGCAATGAGTATTCTTGTTGCAACCATAGTGTAGAGAAAAAGTTCTTTTGCTTTTTTAGGGATATCCGAATCTGTGATTCCTAGTAGGTAAGCTTCTGGTTTTTTGCTGAAAGGTATTTTAAACATTTTTTCCAATTCGGATTTTTTTAAAAAAAACATTGTTGCCTATGGCACAAAACATCTGTCTGGCCATGCAGCCACCACTGATACTTGTTTCAGTGCTCATTTTATTGCTTCTATATAAAGATTTTTATTCACTAGGTGGAAATGAAACTCTGCCAACCGAAAGGTTAGTTTCAGGAATGAACTGGGGATCACAAACTCCAGCATCCTAGAATGTTTGCTCATTTTACTGTATCTTATCCAAGGGCTGTTGTTTATTCAGTACAATTCAGGTAACTATGAAATCGTTTTATTGGCTTGCTTATCAGGCATAGGAATATCCCAGTGTTGTTCCAAACACATCATGTGATTCAGGATGAATCATCTGACGAAAGGTCAAGCAAATAAGCATCCCTGTTTTGGCATAACCTTGAACACACTGAAGTCCCATTTCAATTACACTTAGTCTTTTCAACATTGTGTTTTGATTCACCCAACTTCTAGATGAAATTAATATTTTGTATATCGGTTTAATACATTTGAAAATAATCCCAATGCAGACTTGAAGGGTCCTTCAAAGATACAGAGCCACCACAAATAAGGTCCAGTCTGATACATGACAGAGATCTAGCTAGCTAAAAGCTGAACAAGTTAGATTTTCATATTCCCAGGGAGACTGGACATTTCAGCTGTGAGCCAAATGGGAAACAGGAGCCAGAGAGAATAAAGATCCTTCCAGGGCTGCCTTCTGTCTTGGTCAGAGGAAAGGTGTAGCCAGCTCTAAAGTGTGGAGGAAGTTATGATGGAGGAGATGAGATAATAGAGTAGAATTGACTAACTGCGTATTTATATACCAAACTCCTAAGTAGGTGCGTTGGTTCCTCGGGGGGGGGGGGGTGTCAGAAGGCTGATCGCCGAAGAATTGATGCTTTTGAATTCTGGTGCTGGAGGAGACTCTTGAGAGTCCCATGGACTGCAAGAAGATCAAACCGATCCATTCTGAAGGAAATCAGCCCTGAGTGCTCACTGGAAGGACAGATCCTGAAGCTGAGGCTCCAATACTTTGGCCACCTCATGTGAAGAGAAGACTCCCTGGAAAAGACCCTGATGTTGGGAAAGATGGAGGGCACAAGGAGAAGGGGACGACAGAGGACGAGATGGTTGGACAGTGTTCTCGAAGCTACCAGCATGAGTTTGACCAAACTGCGGGAGACAGTGGAAGATAGAAGTGCCTGGCGTGCTCTGGTCCATGGGGTCACAAAGAGTCGGACACGACTAAACAACTAAACAACAACAACCTTCTCCAAAAGGTTACAATGTAGTAAATATAACAACAGCACATTACAATCAAATTATTAAAACCACTGGGTTGTATCCAGTATTAATCATACCCATTGAAGAACAATTGAATTTAACAAACTTGGTTCTATTAATTCCAATGGGTCTGCTTTGAGTAAAACTTAATTGGATGCAAACAACACTGAAGGAACGGATCAAGAGGATTAAAACAACACAAGCACAAAAAATGATTACAAACGCAGCAACACAAAATAATCCAAATGCAGACTTGGAGGGTCCTTCAAAGATACAGGGCCACCACAAATAAGGTCCAGTCTGATACATGACTGAAATCTAGCTAGCTAAAAGCTGAACAAGTTAGATTTTCATATTCCCAGAGAGACTGGACATTTCAGCTGTGAGCCAAATGGGAAACAGGAGCCAGAGATATTAAAGATCCTTCCCAGGGCTGCCTTCTGTCTTGGTCAGAGGAAAGGTGTAGCCAGTTCTAAAGGGTGGAGGAAGTTATGATGGAGGAGATGAGATAATAGAGCAGAATTGACTAACTGCATATTTTTATACCAAACTCCTAAGTAGGTGTGTTGGTTCCTCAATGCGTGTGTGTGTCTGCATCTGTGCCAAAAAGCCACAGTAGGGTAATATAGAAACCATCTGAGATGTCACAGAATAGGGAGCAAGCATTTGAGTTCTCCAAAATAGGTTGGATGTTGAAGGAAGCACAGGAAGTGCTAAGCAAACTGGATTCAATCATTCTCTGCTAAAAGCAAATCAGACTGAAGTTTTGTGCTGTTAAAGTGACCTTGTTAAGGTTAAGCAAGCCAGTTCTAAAAAGATGGAAGAGAAGGTTCATCACAGTGGTTTTTTTGGCCAGAGTTTCTTTTTATTGTTCCATCCTCCCAGCACCTTCTAACTGCTCCCCATTCCCACACATCTGCAATCTAAGGACTGCTACTCTCTGCCAAACAGTAGAACTGACCAATGTGCTCCAGAGTGCTGGAATGGGCCATTGGTCTGATCAGGAGGACTCTTACAATCTCATGATCCTTCTTGATGGGTGTTCCAAACAGCTGTTTTCTTCCTTCCTCTTTCTTGGCTTTCTAATGGACCTTCGGAAGCAGACTAATGGCCATGCTTCGGCATTTCATAGTTCCAGCATTTCCTCCGCCCCCAAACCATGGGGGAATATCACAAAATATTTTGTTAAAATGATTCTGATGGAAAGATCTCTGCACTCTCACAAGAAGTAAAATAACTTGGTTTAACTCTATACAACTGGAGCAATGTACAAAGAAGCAGTTAAGGGAAAACAAGAACTGCAAAGAGTATACAAAATCTGAAAAAAAGATGATTAGAAAGGGGAGATAAAGAAGATAATGCAGTTATAAAAGGGGCAACCAGTGAAATTTTTAAAATTTTAGTAGAAACGGAAGATCAAGAACAATTAAAAGAGGTATGGGAAAAGGAGACAACAGGCCAGATAATCAAAGCTGGGGGAAAATATGGGAGAATCGTACATTGAAAATGTCTATAAGAATAAAAGAAAATTATTATAAATTAGTCTGGAGATGGTATTTAACACCAGTCAGATTAAATCAAATAAACATGGAATAATTAGTGTTATGTTGGAGGGGATGCCAGAAAACTGGGAATTATGCTCACATGTGGTGGGGGTGTAAATATGTACATTTTTTTCTGTTTTGGCAAAGGGTGTTTAAGGAAATAACTGAAATCACTGGGTTAAAGCTGACCGAAAGTCCAGAGGTAGCATTATTATCAATTTACGAGGGGGTGGGAGGTTCACAGACTACGAAGGAAAGATCTCTGCAGAAGAGCAAACATTAACTTCTCATGGATATTTCTTGCAAAATTGATTTTACATCCTGATTACTTTTAATGAGCATTCCTTCAAGAGCAATTTTTGTTTCGTCATGAATCATGCTGGAATCAACCAGAGGTGTAAATATGATGATCTGGATAAAAGACAAAGCGCTAATCTTACTTAAGAAATTGTAAACCTCCAACCAGCTTGCTTTACTTTTAATTTTCTTGGGTGTCAACAAATATATTCATATCACCTGTGGGATCTGCCAGTGGTTGGAGACCAGTGGCTCTCCATGAATATGGCTGGGGAGGATGGTAAATGTGGCAGGAAGACTCAAGGACTGTCAAAGAAACATCTAAACATTTCAGTGTAGTATAGTACAGTATCAAAATAATTGTATTTGCAGAATATGGATATATACCTCTTCAAATTGAGAGAAGATCATCAAGTGATACTGAGGACAAGTTGTTTTCCAATGTATTTCATATATAGTGTGGCACGAGCAAATTTTTATGCTGAAAGTCTGGCCCAGAGAAAAAGTTTGAGGACCACTGCTTCAGACCATGGATGGGGAACCTGAGGGTTTCCTGTTGTCCTCCAGGTTTCTCTGTCCAGCCATACTCCTCAATGGCCCTGCTCTGTTGTCCCTGTGAATAATGTTCTGGCCAAAGCATTTAGAATCCAATGCTTTCCTCTATAGATATAAGAATTTCACTCAGCTCCCTAGGGCTAAATCCAGTCCTGTTCCTTGAACAGAGTATCTAGATTCCACTCACCCCTTGATCATCTCAGGCATGGTTCTTTGTTAAATAGCAAGTGGGTGTTGTTGGCCATCTGTCAAAAGTCTGTGTAGTTGGAATCCAGTAATTAGATTTCTTTAAAAAAAATAAATCTCGCTATTAACCACAGTTGCCTGCCAGCTAAAAAAACCCCACACCATGTGTGAGAAACAGGATACATTCTCGCAGTTCACAAATGGAGCAAAGTTCTCTCACCGGAAGGGTTCTGGAAGGTGAATTTCTCATTATTTCTTAAACCTTGTCCAAGAAGTGTTTACGTCTGCTTGGTTTCGGAGTTTGGCAGGAAGTTTGCAGGCAAAAGCAATGTGCCCTTCCGTCCACGGTGCAGTTAAAAGCTCTCTCCCGGGTGAGTCATCGGAATTCTGTGGCTTGTGTATCCTGAGTAGAGAAAAGACCCTCTGTGATTATTGGACATTGTAATCAGCATGCAGTTTGTATTCTGCTTTATAACCAACTTCCTGACTTTTTTTTTTTTAGGTAGGAAGTTATTTGGCTAGATTAGTTCATTTCTCTTTTACATACCTTTTGTTGATCTCTTGGACATTATTACTGTCTTGCAATAAGCACACCCTCTTCCCTGTTTTTAAGCTTCCCTGTGCACCCCATTACAGTGGTACCTCAGGTTACATACGCTTCAGGTTACAGACTCCGCTAACCCAGAAATAGTACCTCGGGTTAAGAACTTTGCTTCAGGATAAGAACAGAAATCGTGCTCTGGCAGCACGGCAGCAGCAAGAGGCCCCATTAGCTAAAGTGGTGCTTCAGGTTAAGAACAGTTTCAGGTTAAGAACAGACCTCCAGAATGAATTAAGTACTTAACCCGTGGTACCACTGTATTAGAAAAGCAGGGGGTGATGAAGCAATAGTCTCTTGACCAGCGGTGAATTCTGAAGTTCAGGAGTTCATTATGACAGCCTCCAAAGACACCCCCCAAAGGGGCAATACTCAGCACAACATCTATCTTCTTATTGGGGTCAGCTACAAGTCTTGGCTTGGGGGGGGGTGAAGTAAGTTTGTTCCCAATATTGGGAGGAAGTAAAAAAAGGTAAAGGGACCCCGGCCATTAGGTCCAGTCATGGCCCACTCTGGGGTTGCGGCGCTCATCTTGCTTTATTGGCCGAGGGAGCCAGCGTACAGCTGGTCATGTGGCCAGCATGACTAAGCCGCTTCTGGCGAACCAGAGCAGCGCACGGAAATACCGTTTACCTTCCTGCTGGAGTGGTAACTATTTATCTACTTGCACTTTGACGTGCTTTTGAACTGCTAGGTTGGCAGGAGCAGGGACCGAGCAATGGGAACTCACCCCATTGCGGGGATTCGAACTGCCGACCTTCTGATCGGCAAGCCCTAGGCTCTGTGGTTTAACCCACAGCGCCACCTGAGTCCCTATTGAGAGGAAGTACTTCTATGCAAACTGAAGTCCTGGAGAATGTTTTGTTATATAAAGGGCCGCCTTTGTCAGCCAACAGCAGCAGACATTGAGTCATCTGTTAGTGTCTCGTTGTACATTCCTCTATACGGCGCCTTGAAAGGCCAAAGCTCTGCTATCGAAAAGCACCTGCAAGGCTTTATCTAATAGGTCCAGAATGTAGTCTGTAATTTGAAGGGGTGTGGTTAGATTGGTTCATATTTTCACCTTTTGTGGGAAAGTCCAACAGTGGAAATGTTTGGGAAGACAGTTAATAATTACAGTACTCAGGAATTTCTCCATTTGATTGCAGGTAGCTCCCAAAGGTAAAAAAGGTAAAGGGACCCCTGACCAATAGGTCCAGTCGTGACCGACTCTGGGGTTGCGACGCTCATCTCGCTTTATTGGCCGAGGGAGCCAGCGTACAGCTTCCGGGTCATGTGGCCAGCATGACTAAGCCGCTTCTGGCAAACCAGAGCAGTGCATGAAAATGCCGTTTACCTTCCCGCCAGAGTGGTACCTATTTATCTACTTGCACTGGTGTGCTTTCGAACTGCTAGGTTGGCAGGAGCAGGGATCGAGCAACGGGACCTCACCCCGTCATGGGGATTCGAACCACCGACCTTCTGATCGGCAAGTCCTAGGCTCTGTGGTTTAACCCACAGCGCCACCCCTGTCCCAAGCTCCCAAAGGTATGGTCCAGGAAAACAAATTCTTTTTCCACTCAGCTGGAACAACAGTCCATCCAGCTCAGTATCATTGACCCTGACTACCATTGGCTTACCAGGGTTTCAAACAAGATTGTCTTCCAGGGGTTGAACCCAGGGTCTCCGGTGTGCAAATCAGATGCTCTACCACTGAACTTCGGCCCAATTTTATTACTGAGCTTCCTGGATGCAGGCAAGTCCCCACTGATGCACATTTGAGTCACATGCTGCCTCACTGAGAAAACAGAAGTGTCCACGGAAAGGGGAGGAACGAGTTGAAAAGAGTGTGAAAAGGCAGAAATGGCACAGAAACAGGATCCAGGAATCTCAGGAGCTTTTGCAAGCGAAATCCCAGAAGCCGTTGCACTGACCAGTGGAGAGTTGAAGTTTGAGGAAGGAAATTTGGAAGGAATGTTGCTTTTCAAGAGTTTCCAGAGGTTTAGAGGGTGTTTGCAGGCTTTTCCAGTGGTGTTCCCTAGATACGTAATTTCACTTAATTCACAGGGCCTCGGAAAGTCACCCCTGCCTATGCAGAAACTCACACATTCCACCTAATTTATTACCTGCCACTGCATGGTCTATTAATACAGGTGTAGAAGCTGAGACTCCAATACTTTGGCCAACCCATGAGAAGAGAAGACTCCCTGGAAAAGACCCTGATGTTGGGAAAGATGGAGGGCACAAGGAGAAGGGGACGACAGAGGATGAGATGGTTGGACAGTGTTCTCGAAGCTACTAACATGAGTTTGACCAAACTGCGGGAGGCAGTGGAAGACAGGAGTGCCTGGTGTGATCTGGTCCAGGGGGTCATGAAGAGTCAGACACAACTAAACAACAACAACAACAACATTTGCTGAAGTAAAACGTTACCGTTTTTTAAAACTTCATAACTTTCATGCACTGCAGAAAGTGATGTATCAGCAAATTTATAACAGTGTACATTATTTCTGAGCGGGTGCTCTACTGGCACCTAGTGGCAATATCAAATCTCTCACAAAGAGGAAGGGGAGGGAGTGTGGTCAGATAAGGTCATCTGAGAGAACTTTGTTCCGGTGACTGTGTCATGGTGGGACTTTCCATATAATATTTACTCGCCATCTGTGCAGCTGAAATTTTAAAGAAGTCTTTAAAAACAGTGTGTAATACTGAAACTGTGATAACCAAAATACGTTCTGAATACATGCAGGTCCTGATTCCTGAACACAATGCATTCTCTGGAAATTGTGCTTTAGACGAGCTTTACGTATCATGAGCCCAGCAATACAGTGGCGTAGCGTGGGTTGTCAGCACCCGGGGCAAGGCAAGTAATTTGCGCCCCCTAACCCGTGGATTTGCGCCCCCTAACCCTAACCCCCAGATGTTGCGCCCGGTGCGGCCGGCCCCCCCTGCACCCCCCCACACTACGCCACTGCAGCAATATAATGAATTGTTGTATCGGTCTGTAAACATGCATGTATATTTAGGCTTGCATTTACTTAATAAAAGTGTTAGTGTACACATTTTCCCCTTCGGAGAATGTCATATCAATTTTAAAGGCTACTAATGTTTCGGCTCGCATTTTGCTCTTCGGAGTGTGGTTTAGGTTTTGAATTCAAATTAAAATGGAATTAAAATGCAAACCAGACCAAATATTCCCTTCTGTTCTTCCTGTTAATAGCATTTTTCTTGGGTCTGCTAGCTTGCGGGTTTTTTAACATTCTTGGAGATTTTTAAACGGAGGTTGTAAGTCTGTTCCTTGTGGGGAAGGGGGAAAGTCCCTAGGATTCCTTCCTCTTACTTCCCAGTCCCTCGAGTGTGAGATGTGCTGAGTGAAATATTTATTCAGGCGTAGTGATATTTGTGAGTCATAGTGCCTTTGCTAGTTCAGCTGGGTTGTGGGATATTATTTGGGTGATCTCTACATACAATCCCTTTGATCCATGGCTGCTAGCCAGGCCGGCTGTGTTCTGCCTCCTCCACTATGAGGCAATGGGTCTCTGATTTCCAGTGGCTGGGAGTCACAAATGCTGGGAGAATGCTCTCGCATTCCTGTCCTGCCTGTGGGTTTTGCACATCCACATCTAGTTGGCCATAGTGAGGCTGCTGATTTAGGCAGATCTTTGGCTTGATCCTAAGGGACACGGGTGGCGCTGTGGGTTAAACCACAGAGCCTAGGACTTGCCGATCAGAAGGTTGGCGGTTCAAATCTCCACGACGGGGTGAGCTCCCATTGCTCGGTCCCTGCTCCTTCCAACCTAGCAGTTCAAAAGCACGTCAAAAGTGCAAGTAGATAAATAGGTACCGCTCTGGCGGGAAGGTAAACGGCGTTTCCGTGCGCTGCTCTGGTTCGCCAGAAGCAGCTTGGTCATGCTGGCCACATGACCCGGAAGCTGTATGCCTGCTCCCTTGGCCAATAAAGATGAGCGCCGCAATCCCAGTCAGTCACAATGACAATCATCAGTGCAAGTAAGGGAAAAATTATTTTTAATTTTTATCTACAATACTGTCTTATTTATTTTATAGTGCAGGACATTGATTGTTGCTTTCATTTAATGGATCCATGGTCTTGTTAGTTAGTAAAATTCATGTTAAATGTCTGTTTTAAGAGTTGTTTTTAAAAGTCAATCTGTTTTGCATTACTTTCTATGGGAAAGCACGCCTTGGTCTTGGAATGCTTTGGTTTTGGAACGGACTTCTGGAACGGGTTAAGTTTGAGAACCAAGATACCACTGTAGTTCCTACACCCAGTATCTAATGTGCCTGGGTGCAGTATATTGGAACAAGAAGAGTCACCATGAACTATGCATATCATAGCAGCTGTTCAACAGCTACAGCAAGCATTAGATTCCTGATGTTTACATTATTGGATCACCAAACAGCTAGAACCATTTACTGATCTCATTTGAGGCAGTGAATGCAAAGGATGATGCCACTGCTTTTAACAGTGATGACAGTCACTTTGTGTTGCAGAATATAGGAAATTAAGGGATATGAACTAAAAAGGAATAAAATCCAAAATTCACCCCCAAAAGTTTCATATAGCTTCATAGTAAAATAGGGCAAAAAAGACAAAACCTGCAATCATCCTCATGTTCCACATGCCATGTTCCACAACTAATTTTCACCCTTCTGGTACCTTCAGTGTTGTATCGGATCAATGGGCGAATTAATACCTGTGTCAGAGAGTTGCATATTAAAAGCAGATGATAACTTCTCTGCTATTTCCACAATAAAACTTATTCTATTTCAGAGGTGATCTATGTGGGGCTACCTTTGAAGGTGACCCGGAAACTACAACTAATCCAGAACGCGGCAGCCACACTGGTGACTGGGAGCAGCTGCCAAGACCATATAACACCGGTCTTGAAAAACATACATTGGCTCCCAGTACGTTTCCGAGCACAATTCAAAGTGTTGGTGCTGACCTTTAAAGCCCTAAATGGCCTCGGTCCAGTATACCTGAAGGAGTGTCTCCACCCCCATCATTCTACCCAGACACTGAGGTCCAGCTCCGAGGGCCTTCTGGCAGTTCCCTCACTGCAAGAAGCCAAGTTACAGGGAACCAGGCAGAGGGCCTTCTCGGTAGTGGCGCCCTCCCTGTGGAACGCCCTCCCACAGATGTCAAAGAGAACAACAACTACGAGATTTTTAGAAGACATCTGAAGGCAGCCCTGTTTAGGGAAGCTTTTAATGTTTGATGTATCACAGTATTTTAATATTTTTTTGGAAGCCGCCCAGAGTGGCTGGGGAAGCCCAGCCAGATGGGCGGGGTATAAATAATAAATTATTATTTATTATTATTATTATTATTGGTGTATCTAGTCTACATAATAGGTAATCAATGCATCTGAACCTAAAGGCTATGAGCGAAAAGTTCACTCAATGCTGGATGGGAGAGAGACAGCACGAAAACTGGGAATACAGTACTAAACTGAAACACATGGGGGCAGTCGTGTATTTGCATTGCTTAATTTATTGAGTTTATAGCAACACTTACACACTTACACAGGTAATGTGTTCATTTGCACATTTAATAATAATTATTTTTTACTTTTTCAGTTTTCATAAAACATACAGCATGTAAACAACCACAACCAATTAAGGTATTATTGGATACAACATTTTCCTATAGGATGTCCAATTGATTTAATTTTGTGTGTCCCTCCAGAGAAAGCCATGAGTTGAAGGTGGCTCAGTTGGGAGATCTGCTCTATTAACACAACAAATAAAACAAACCATTCTGAAAATGTCAGCATGTCTTCTTGCCTCCTTCATCGGGCTACTTAATTTCTCTGCCAGAACATTTTATCAGACATTGCTTCATTCCATTTCAAGTGATCCAAATGTTTTACCTCATGTCATCCAATTTTCTTAATATTTCGTACATTTGTTGAATGATCAAAACTAAGTTTAAATCTAAAATTTTAATTTTTTTAATCTCATCCCCTTTGTGAGTCATGGGGTTTTGAAATTTTTTTAAATTGACAATTTTGGCCTTGCTGGACTACACAAAAACCTTAAAAGCTCAGCCCAGAATTGACATACATCAAAACTAAATACGCAAATCTCTTCAGAACTTCATGGGCTTTAATATGATATGTCACATGATGGACTTACTTTGAATTTTAAATTTAAGTTACAAAATTGAAAATGTGAAAGTGATTTTAAAAAATTTACGTGATTAAATATTTCCAAAAAAATGTATTTTTAAAAAATTAAGAGCTACCTGCAAAATTTCATCTTGGGATCCCAATTGGATCATATTAAATGTGTGTGTGTGTTGTACATACATGTCTGCCTTATTGGGTTAGGATAAATGGGTCTTCTTGGAGTAAAATGTAAAAGAATAAACAAGACTTCAAACTGTAATATCAGTTACTTCAGACATTTCTTTAGAAAGATATTCAGCTAAAAGGTATCTGAAAAGCTAGCCAGGCTTTTCTTTTAAAAATGTGTTCCCAAGCCGAGTAATAGCTGGCTACTTTTTCATCAACCAGTTTTCTGTTTTCATTAATCTTAATCTATGCGTGTGAGTTTGGGTGCACTAATAAAAAAAAGGCGCCCATTTTAGATTTCCCCCTCCCAGAGTTCTGTGTTTTCAGTGCTGAAAACCGGATAATTGCCACATTTTTGGTTTATAATATCCTGTGTATCACTTCCATGAAGAGTTAGCACTTCAGATGGGAGTCCGCGCTGACAATGTGAGACATTCTGGTTCTTCTTTGAATTGTTGCCAAGATTTTATAATGGTGTTTTGTTTTCAGTAACCAGGCGAGTTCAGTGCATTTTCTGCATGAGGCGCAACTGAACGAAGGCAAAGGAAGCTTTCAGCCCAGCATGGTTCCTTGCCCCTGGAAGACTTTCTCCGTAATCCATCATATGAAAGTGTGAATTATGGGCAAACTATAAATGACAGCAGCTTAGTCAGGAAAGCAGTTGCGGTGAGGGAATAGCCTTTGAGGAACCAGGAGCATTTTTCCAACAGCACAGCAGAGAGTCCTTTAGGCTCTGCTTAAGAGTCTTGGGTCGTCTGGGTCATTGATAAGCCTGTAAGGACTTGAATGTCAGGAAAAGGAAGGAAAAACGACTCGGCTGAGCTGATCATTTGCACAGCAAGAAACAAAAGGCGAGGAATTCAGATATGATGCCCGGTGTGTGTGTGTGTGTGTTTGATTCAGTTTAAAAAACAAAAATCTGTCTAGTGTTGCATTTCAACATGGAAACTATTGACCATGTTTGCAACATTTGCACACCAGGATTCTGTGGCCCAGACGGGTGGCGCTGTGGTCTAAACCACCGAGCCTCTTGGGCTTGCCAATCAGAAGGTCGGCAGTTCGAATTCCCACAGCGGAGTGAGCTCCCGTTGTTCGGTCCCGGCTCCTGCCAACCTAGCAGTTCGAAAGCACACCAGTGCAAGTAGATAAATAGGTACCGCTGCAGCGGGAAGGTAAATGGCATTTCCGTGTGCTCTGGTTTCCATCACAGTGTTCCATTGCGCCAGAAGCAGTTTAGTCCTGCTGGCCACATGACCCAGAAAGCTGGCCGTGGACAAACGCTGGCTCCCTCAGCCTGAAAGCGAGATGAGCACCGCAACCCCATAGTCACCTTTGACTGGACTTAACCGTCCAGGGGTACTTTACCTTTTACCTTTATGCCACACCAGAAGATGCTCGCCTGATGGGGCAGATCCACAACACCATCTTCGTGGCAGCGGCGTCACTACAGCTTACAAGAAGGAGGTACCTCAGGAGTGTGATTGTTGAAAAGTTGGGAATTTGACAGAAAGTACTGGCTTGTTTAAGAACCAAAGTCTTGAGCTGTAACACCTATGCAACAAAGTTAAGGAACTGAGGGGAAATAACTGGAAGTGAGCTGAACATTTACTATTCTGTCTAGAAACCTGTAAAATCTAAAGAGCAATAACTGAAAATAAGTAAATAAGCAACTGAATTTAAAAGAAGCTGTGTGTGTGTTACTGCCTTGTTAGGTGCCTGCAACATCCACTAGTTTTAGTATAATTATTAAGTTAATGGTTTCCTGAAAGAACGTTATCTCCTGACAAATCATTTGCTTTGCCAACCTGGTTCTGTAAAAGAAATCTATTATTTGTTCAACTTCTGCCTGAGTCTCCAAATATCAAAGTTTTACTTTGCAGGAAGAAACATAACATAACCCTTGGTGGTTAGATAGTATAGATGTCTGTGGAGGGTGGCATCTGCCGCAACTGGCATACAGCGGTTGGAATCTGCTTCACAAGTGGATGAAAAACAACAATTTTACTTCCCTAAAGACCTCCGGCGTAATGCAGTTATATGCAGTTGATGACAATTGCAAGAGTTATTTTTAATTTCACAAGCTGGGGAAATACTCTAGAAAATTACTTTCCGGACAAATTTTCGGAGGCACTGCATTCGTGGGAAGTCGGCCAAGCGATAAAACATTACCACTGGCAAAGAGCACTGAATCATTAGATTCCTAATGGATGGAAACTTACAACATGCAAGTATTAAAAGGAGGAGTTTACAGTATTTGATGCTCCTTCGTTATTTTTATTAAACAAAATTGATGCTAATTTTGGAGACAGGGTATTTCTATGCAATTATTCATTCCAGTCATGTTTTCCTTTTTAATGTTATTTTTAAGTTGTCAAATAAACTTAATACTCTGCCAGCTCTGGTTTCCATGTGACTTGAGTTCCTCTGAATTCTCTGCAATCATGAATATCACCCCGATTTGAATCTTTCTTTTGAATTCAAGATCTGCTCCAACATATCCGTCTCCTCCTCTGTCATCTCAGATATTTCCCCACTCCTTCAGTTACACCAGGTGTGCCAGGTATGTAAGTATCAGCAATCATCTACTGGATAGTGTTATGAGTTTGGGGCATTAAGCTGTGAGCTAGACCCTTATAACAAGTGTTAGGATTTAACCAAGGCTTCTGCTTCTTGGAATAGCCAGGCCAGTCTCCTGTTGAGGTGATCGTCTGGGTGATGGGCCATTAAGGGAACAAGATGGCAAATATGTGGGAGTGTTAAGGTTTAGTCTTATTATAAGTTATTGTCAGTTTAAGTCTGCTGCAACTGGATTTCTTATGGACAGTGCGAGTCCTGATTAATAATAATAATAATAATAATAATAATAATAATAATAATAATAATTTATTTTCCCCCCACCCATCTGGCTGGGCTTCCCCAACCACTCTGGGCAGCTTCCAACAAAATATTAAAATACAGTAATGCATCAAACATTAAAATCTTCCCTAAATGTATTGGATTTGTGACCATTATGCTCATTTGCCTTCAGTAGCAGTAAAGCTCTGCTGGGTGAGATACAATTGCCTCTGATCTATTTTTGGGGAATCCTGCAACGTGTTTAGGTTTTACTCTGCTAACTATATGTCTGAATCTACTCTGGATCAATATTGAAATATTAAAAATGTAGTATAAACACTGACAACTGGGAAACACTGGCCTGTGAGCGCTCCAATTGGAGAGCAGCCTTTACCAAAGGTGACATGGGCTTTGAAGACACTCAAACTCAGGACTCAAGGGAGAAATGTGCTTGGCAAATCCACACCGGGATCAACTCCCACCTGGAAACCAATGTCCCCACTGTGGAAGGATGTGTGGATCCAGAATTGGCCTCCACAGTCACTTACAGACTTACTGTTAAAACCGTGTTTATGGAAGACAATCTTACTTGGCTACGAGGGATCGCCAAAGAAAAGAAGAAGGATCAATATTGAGTCAATAGGAGTATAGCATCTAGATCAAGGGAAGTAATAGTGCCACTGTATTCTGCTCTGGTCAGACCTCACCTGGAGTACTGTGTCCAGTTCTGGGCACCACAATTCAAGAAGGACACTGTGATGGGATGATTAGCTGCTTGTGCGTAAAATCGTGCTCCCTCAGAGTTTGTGCGGCTCCACAAACCTCTGTGTGTGACAGAGCTCCTCAAACATGTCTGCTCTAGTCACTCGTAGAGTCTGACAGTGGCTGTCTGCGGAAGCGCTTCCAGCAAAGAAGCTCCTTAACGGAAACGCGTCTCCTGGACTCAAGACGTGGCAGCTTCCGGCGAAGCATGGGTCTCCCTATGGTAGCTTCTGACACCTCCCCGCTGTTCTCGCTGGACGTGTCCCTCATCCCTCCCTCTTCCCTGCTAGTTCCTGCTTTGGCTGCTGCGTCTCTCTCAGCATTCATGAGATCCTCCTCCAGAGTACCCTCTCTCCCCCTGCTGGTCCCTGCTTTAGCTGCTGACTCCCTCCCAGCCTCTGTGAGCATTTCCACCTCCCTTTCCTCTGATGTCAGTTCCCTGACATCCACCTCCCCTCCAGGGCCCCCTTCCCCCCCGCCCATACTCTCTCCTCTGGGCGGTGAGGAGATAAAACCCCGAAAAGAATCCTCTTCATCTTCAGACGTCTCGAACATTTCCCTCCATCGGTCTTCGTTCCGGCTCGCTGAATCCTCCTCCTCCTCAGAATCAGAGAACCCCTCCAACTCTTCTTCTTCGTCGGTGGTGGCAAAGTATTCCCTCCGGAACCTCGCCACTGGCTGAGGTTTACGTGGGAATCTCTGATGAAAAGTTTCTATTAAAACCTCATCATCTACATCCTCTGCCATGACCCAGGTGTTTTCCGACTCCGGCTCCCCTTCCCACATTACCAAATACTCTACTTGATCTCCCTTCCACCTGGAATCGAGAATCTCCGCTACATGGTAGCTGCGTTCCTTCTCCTCCATTGCTGGTCCCCTATTGACCCTCCCTTCTCTGTCCCCTTTATACGGTGACAGCAACGACCTGTGGAAAACTGGGTGCAGCTTCATGTGGTTCGGTAACCGGAGTCTGAAAGCCACTGGGTTGACCTGCTGCGTGACTTCAAATGGGCCCAGCCTTTTGGGTCTTAACTTCTTACAACCCCCTTTGAATGGTAACCCTTGGGTTGACAGCCACACCTGGTCCCCCACCCTAATGCTTTCACCTTCCCTTCTGTTTTTGTCTGCCTGCCTCTTATATTCCTCCTTAGCCCTGTTTAAGTTAAGTTGGAGCTGGCGATGGATCGTTTCCATTTCTTCAACGAACTGTTCTGCAGCTGGAACGCTCCAGTTCTCCCCTTCCCCCCCTGGGAAGGCTCGGGGATGGCACCCGTGATTAGCCAAAAAGGGGCTCATCCCCGTGGACACGTTCTCTGCATTGTTGTAGGCAAATTCTGCCAACGCCAGCTTCTCCACCCAATCATTCTCTCTGTCATTCACATAACACCTCAAATATTGCTGGAGGACACCATTAGCTCTTTCCGCCTGCCCGTTGGTTTCTGGATGACGGGCAGTTGAGAAATTAACCTCTACATGCAGTAAGCTCATGAGCTTCCTCCAGAACCTGGAAGTAAATTGTTTCCCTCGGTCTGAAACCACCCTCAAGGGGGCGCCATGCAACCTAAACACATTTTCTACAAACAATTTAGCGGTTTCTTCTGCTGTGACCGCATGTGAGCAGGCTATAAAGTGGGCCATTTTGGTTAACAGGTCTACCACAACCATGATGGCTGTTTTCCCTCTAGACCTTGGCAGATCAGTCATGAAATCTATTGCCACTGTTTCCCATGGTCTTTCAGGTGTGGGTAGTGGTTCTAATAAACCTGCCGGTGCCCGCCTCTCCCCCTTGGCTCGTTGGCATTGGTCACACCCTCTCACATACTCCCGCACATCTTCCCTGACCTTGGGCCACCAAAATTCCCTGGTAACCAGCCACATGGTTTTGTGTTGCCCAAAATGCCCTGCTGTGGGGCTATCGTGCAGTTGCTTGAGTACCTTCTCCCTCAATTCCCCTTCAGGTATATATAACGCTCCCTTGTAGTACAACGCCCCGTTTCTCTCCTCAAAACCCCCGGGTTTGTCTCCCTCCCTCCTGAGACCCCTGAGTTTGTCCTGGGCATATTCATCATGCACCGTTCCCTCTACCAATTCCCTTTGCCCCACCAATGCCGCCCCACACACCCAGCGGTCCTCTGGAATGACATGGGTCTCTTCGGGTGCTCCCTCCCCCTCCAAATATTCAGGTTTGCGTGAGAGAGCGTCCGCCCTAACGTTCTCTGGGCCTGGCACGTAACAAATCTCAAAGTTAAATTTGGAGAACTCCTGGGCCCATCTCAACTACCGTTGGTTGAGCACTCGCGCAGTTCTCCAATACTCTAGATTCTTATGGTCCGTGCACACTTGCACCTTATGTTGTGCACCAATTAGCAGGTGCCTCCATCTCCGGAAAGCCTCATGAATAGCAAGAAGTTCCCGGTCGTACACCGTGTAGTTCCTCTCGGATTTGTTCAGCTTTCGCGAAAAGAAGGCACATGGTTGCCACTCTGACTCCTCCTTCCCTGGCTGCAGAAGAAGAAGCACCGCCCCTATGGCTCTGTCAGATGCGTCTGTTTCGACCCTCAGCTTTTTTTGTAAATCCACATGCAGAAGTTGTCCTTCAGAGGCGAAGGCCCTTTTCAGTTCCTCAAACGCTCGCTCCGCCTCCGCAGTCCAAACAAACTTCTTTTTACTGCTGAGGCAGTCCGTAATGGGCGCCGTCAGGTGGGCGAAGTTTCGGATGAACTTACGATAAAAGTTTCCAAACCCTAGGAACCTCTGCACATCCTTCTTGGTTTTGGGTGTTTTCCATTCCAGCACTGCCTGAACCTTGCCGGGATCCATGGCCAATCCCTTGTCTGACAGGAGGTACCCCAGGAATTCCACCTCCTTGGTATGAAACTGACACTTCTCCAGTTTCACCCACAGCCTGTTGGCTTGCAGCCTGCTCAACACTTCTCTGACGTCTCTCACATGTTGCTCCTCATTCTCCGAATACACCAACACATCATCTAGGAAGGCCACGCAATTCTTGTAGAGCAAAGGACCCAGTACGTGGTTCATAAACGATTGAAAGCACGCTGAGCCTGCTTGTAATCCAAAAGGCATAACGAGATATTCAAATGCCCCCAAAGGGGTGAACATGGTGGTTTTCCATTCATCCCCTTTCCTTATACGTATCAGGTTGTACGCCCCCCTTAGATCCAGCTTTGTAAAAATCTTTCCCTTCCGCACCCTGGTCAAAATATCATCAATCCTGGGCATGGGGAAAGCCACTGGTTCTGTCACTGCATTTAACCGCCTGAAATCACATACAAGTCTCGGCTTGTCCGTGTGCCTTTTATCCACAAAAAACACTGGGCTACCCCCCGCTGCTTTGGACTCTCTGATGAAGCCTCTCTTCAGGTTCTTGTCAATGAACTCTCGCAACTCCTGCATTTCTCTGTCTGACATGGCATACAACTTGCCTACAGGAAGCTGTGCTCCAGGGAGTAAATTGATCTGGCAATCAAAGGGCCTATGCGGGGGTAGTTGGTCAGCTTCCTTCTCGCTGAACACGTCGCTGAGATCTGCATACTGTGGTGGTACCTTCACCTTCTCCATTACTTCAGTCCCTGCTAGGGTGGCTTGGGCCCCTGCTGAACCCTTTTCCCCTTTGCAGTGTTCTAAGCAATGTGCTGAACCAAAGGAAACCACTCTTTGATGCCAGCCCACCAGCGGATAATGTAGCGCTAGCCAGCTCATTCCCAAAATAATGGGAGTGCCTCCCAAGGTGGCCACATTAAACGCTATCAGTTCTGTGTGCCTTGCCACCCTCATTATCATTGGGACGGTCTGCAAGCTGACTCCTCCTCCCAACAACTCCCTGCCATCGATCGTGGTCACCTGCAGGGGGTTGCTTAAAGGGATCGTCTGTATCTGGTGTTCAGCAGCAAACTCCTTGCTCATAAAATTGCAGGAGCTGCCTGAGTCCAACAGCGCCTTTATTTTTAGGGGGTGTCCATTTTGCAGCTCTAGCGACACTTCAATCACTAGAGCAGGTTGAGGAGCTTCTGGCACGGGCACTTTCACTGCTCTTTGGCCTGGCTGCAGTGCCCCGACTGTGGCAACCAGGCGTTGGCTTTTACCTGCTCCGTTTCTCCCTGCTCTCCTCCCTCAACAGCTCCCACCATCCCTTGCCATTCCTTCCTCTGGGGGCAGACTCTGGCAAAGTGGCCTGGCTGTTGGCAGAGATAGCATTTCCGGGCGCCCTTTCCCTCCTTCTTAGCCCCCTCACTGGGCTTTGAAACTGCGCGCGCGCGCGCTGTTCCGATTTCCATCGGCTCTGCCGGCGGGAAAGCTGGCTCAGGAATGTCTGGAATGCGGAACTCCTTCCAACGTTCCCCTCTCCCTTCCCGCCTCTCCAAGGCTCTTGCCTCCTGGCGCGCTCCTATGGTCAGCGCAGATTTGGTCAGCTGATCCATAGACACCGCCCTGGGGCTCCGGGACAGTTCGTCTTTCACAGCCGAAGAAAGACCTTCTTCAAATAGCATCTGAATGGGTGCCGCCGATAAATCCCACCCCAATCGGTGAACCAGCATGGTAAACTCAGTCCAGTACTCACGGACAGATCGGCTTCCCTGCTTGCAAGCCATTAGCTGTCTGCGCACCACCCCTTCCTCAATATCACTGGAAAACATGATATCCATTGCACGAAAGAACTTCATAGTGTCCTTTAGGACGTCATTGTGCGTTGCCATCAGGGGTCGAACCCAGTCCCGCGCGCCCCTCTCAAGATGCCCAATTACGAAAGCAACTCGCGATTCCTCATCAGGGAACTCATCAAACTGCACATTAAGGGCATATTGCATCTCTGTCCTAAAGGCATGGTAATCCTTGGGGTCCCCCCCAAACTTCTGCACCAATCCTGGTACCTTTCTGGGGAACTGAGTGGCTCTCCCCTTCTTGTCTGCATCCTGAGCCCTTCTCTCCTCAAGCCTCGCCGTCTGCAGCGCAAGTTGGACTTCCAACGCTCGGTATCTTTCTTCCAAGCTTGGACCAGCTCCAACCCCTGCTCCTCCGGTTCCGGCTGGGTCGCTCACGATGCTTTCTCCTGCACAGGCAGCGTACAGAGACTGTCAGACTGCTGTGATGGGATGATTAGCTGCTTGTGCGTAAAATCGTGCTCCCTCAGAGTTTGTGCGGCTCCACAAACCTCTGTGTGTGACAGAGCTCCTCAAACATGTCTGCTCTAGTCACTCGTAGAGTCTGACAGTGGCTGTCTGCGGAAGCGCTTCCAGCAAAGAAGCTCCTTAACGGAAACGCGTCTCCTGGACTCACGACGTGGCAGCTTCCAGCGAAGCATGGGTCTCCCTATGGTAGCTTCTGACACCTCCCCGCTGTTCTCGCTGGACGTGTCCCTCATCTCTCCCTCTTCCCTGCTAGTTCCTGCTTTGGCTGCTGCGTCTCTCTCAGCATTCATGAGATCCTCCTCCAGAGTACCCTCTCTCCCCCTGCTGGTCCCTGCTTTAGCTGCTGACTCCCTCCCAGCCTCTGTGAGCATTTCCACCTCCCTTTCCTCTGATGTCAGTTCCCTGACAGACACTGACAAACTGGAACGTGTCCAGAGGAGGGCAACCATAATGGTCAAAGGCCTGGAAACGATGCCTTATGAGGAACGGCTAAGGGAGCTGGGCATGTTTAGCCTGGAGAAGAGGAGGTTAAGGGGTGATATGATAGCCATGTTCAAATATATAAAAGGATGTCACATAGAGGGGAGAAAGGTTGTTTTCTGCTGCTCCAGAGAAGCGGACACGGAGCAATGGATCCAAACTACAAGAAAGAAGATTCCACCTAAACATTCGGAAGAACTTCCTGACAGTAAGAGCTGTTCGACAGTGGAATTTGCTGCCAAGGAGTGTGGTGGAGTCTCCTTCTTTGGAGGTCTTTAAGCAGAGGCTTGACAACCATATGTCGGGGGTGCTCTGATGGTGTTTCCTGCTTGGCAGGGGGTTGGACTCGATGGCCCTTGTGGTCTCTTCCAACTCTATGATTCTATGATTCTATGATTCTATGAGTAGAATTTCATGACACTGTCATGGAGAGTACTGCCACCTTTTTCTTTTTCTTTAAAACAACACCCAGACAAATGGGGAACTGCAGAATTTGGCAGAATGCAGGCTGGCAAATGTCCTTCAAGCCCTAGAGGTTGCTCACCAGAGACTGGCAGCACAACAGCCATTCGATCACTGAAAAAATATTGTTTTGATAGCCAGTTTGGCCAAATATACTTTATGCAAATATAACAGCGGTTATATTTGCATAAAGTATACTGCACAGGTACAAATGGATTTGGGGATATCATAGCAAATGAAACAAACAATGGATTCTTTCTCATAGTATATTTTGCAGAAAGGTGTGCAGTGATGAAGGCTGATAGTTGAAGAATTGATGCTTTTGAATTCTGGTGCTGTAGGAGACTCTTGAGAGTCCCATGGACTGCAAGAAGATCAAACCTATCCATGCTGAAGGAGTGCTCACTGGAAGGACAGATCCTGAAGCTGAGGCTCCAATACTTTGGCCACCTCATGAGAAGAGAAGACTCCCTGGAAAAGACCCTGATGTTGGGAAAGATGGAGGGCACAAGGAGAAGGGGACGTCAGAGGGCGAGATGGTGGGACATTGTTCTCAAAGCTACCAGCATGAGTTTGACCAAACTGAGGGAGGCAGTGGAAGACAGGAGTGCCTGGTGTGCTCTGGTCCAGGGGGTCACGAAGAGTCGGACACGACTAAACGACTAAACAACAACAACGTGCAGTGACTATGGATTATGCGGAGGTGGCAAGGCTGACCGGGAAGATCAGGTACCAAGAAGACAATAAATTTAATAGAGAATGGCATAACTTTATAGGATATATGAAAGAGCACTGTAAAAGTCTAAGAACATTAGCAGGATTTACATAACACTTGTAACTTAAAATTAACAAAGGATAAACATGAAGTATAATAATCTGGATAAATGTAATTATATGCAGATAAAAAGGAAAATGAACCTTGGAAACCAAGGGAGGGGTGGAGGGAAGTTGGGGGGTTCAGGGAACCCCATTAAGGTATTGATATGGCCATGGTTTATGAAAGAGTATGTGTGTGGGGGGGGTGTAAAACTGTTTTTTTATTTTTGAAACTTTGAAAATAAAAGGTAAAAAACGAAGCCAATATCTAGACTTCCCATCAAGAGTTATAAAAGTAATTCCCTATATCTGCAGGCCACTGTAACTTAGCTATACAGAGAGGGACATTTTGTGGGGGGTTTTGGAGACCTCTTTTCCAAATACCTGAAAAACATCAAGACGTTTCTAAAATTTCTTGCCTAGCACTGATCCCGGGCACCGAGAGTGGAAATTAGATTCCAACATCAAAACGAAACACGTTGGCAACACAGCTGGAACATAATCCAGAGCTGAGAAAGTAGCAATTCAAGGCAACTCTTCCTGCTAAATAAGGACACCATCTCCTTTTACGTTTAAGAATGACTTGCAAGGTAAACCTACTGAAGTCAGCAGTGCCTTCTGCTTGAATTGCATGATTTAATACTGCAGCTGGCTACCAGCTGAACAATTCTGGTCTCCTTACAGAACTTCTGCCAGCTTGGGGTATGCCTGCACTGCAGATAAAAGATGTAGTTCCTGCTTTGTGCAGCATTGGCTAATAGGGATTGCTGTGTGATGATCCACTGCCTCCTTGTATGGCACTTGAGCTGACTCTGGCTGGGGCCAGTGCCGGATTGGCATACAGTGGTACCTCGGGTTAAGTACTTAATTCATTCCCGAGGTCCGTACTTAACCTGAAATTGTTCTTAACCTGAAGCACCACTTTAGCTAATGGTGCCTCCCGCTGCTGCTGCGCTGCCGGAGCACGATTTCTGTTCTCATCCTGAAGCAAAGTTCTTAACCTGAAGCACTATTTCTGGGTTAGCGGAGTCAGTAACCTGAAGCGTATGTAACCCGAAGTACCACTGTATAAGTTAAACAAGCTACAGTCATACCTCATGTTATGTTTGCTTCAGGTTACGTGTTTTCGGGTTGTGGACTGCGGAAAACCCAGAAGTACTGGAATGGGTTACTTCCGGGGTTCACTGCTCACACATGTGCAGGAGTGCCAAACCGCGCTATGTGCATGCGCCGATGCGGCGCTTCAGCTTGTGAATGCTGCAGGTTGTGGATGTGCCTCCACAGATTATGTCCGCAACCCGAGGTTCTACTGTATAGCTTAGGTCCCCACTCTCTTGGGGGCCCCCCCAAAAAATGAAAGGAAAAAATAACCTGGATGTACATTTCCAAAAGAGAAGATAAAAAACAAATAAAATATAACCTACATACGGCAACAGTGTTTTGTGTTGTGTTGGCTCGGCTCCTATGATGTAAGTCATGGGCCCAGCCTGCTCGCCTGCTCCCTAAAATATCCCTGGTTTGCTCCTTTCTATATATAGGGTGCCTACATTCTGCATGGACTGGCTGCATGTGCAAATGGCTTTAGAGACCTATTAGGTCCATAAATTACCATATAGCATATATTCAACGCAAAAAACAGTGACAATTTGTTGTTGACAAAGGACAGTTGGACATATAAAGGGCCCCATTACCTTCAGAAGAAAAAGAAGAAGAAGAAGAAGAAGAAGAAGAAGAAGAAGAAGAAGAAGAAGAATAGTAGTAGTAGTAGTAGTAGTAGTAGTAGTAGTAGTAGTAGTAGTAGTTTGGATTTGATATCCCACTTTATCACTACCCTAAGGAGTCTCAAAGTGGCTAACGTTCTCCTTTTCCCTTCCTCCCCCACAACAAACACTCTGTGAGGTGAGTGAGGCTGAGAGACTTCAGAGAAGTGTGACTGGCCCAAGGTCACCCAGCAGCTGCATGTGGAGGAGCGGGGAATTGATCCCGGTTCACCAGATTACGAGTCCACTGCTCTTAACCACTACACCACACTGGCTTAGGGCCTCATCGAACCTAAATCCGGCCCTGGCTGGGGCTCAACTTAGATTTCTCCAGATGATTTGTGTTGATCTAGAGCAGGGATGGGGAACCTGCGGCCTTCCAAATGATGCTGGTATACAGCTCTCACCGGCCTTGACCATTGGTTATGCTGACTGGCGCTGATGGGAATCCTCCCTTTTGAGGCATGTGGGAGAACACTAAGACCCAGGAGGTGGATGCTGTCTGGCAGTGCTTCCCCATGAACTGGTTGTAAGTAAAAGGGCAGCAGGTAGCGGGTTGGATGAATGCAAACTTGCATTCATTTGAAATAAAAAATAAAATAAAAAATTATTCAGTAGCACCTTATAGACCAACTAAGTTTGTTCTGGTATAGACTTAGTTGGTCTATAAGGTGCTAGTGGACAATTTTTAATTCCTTTTTTATTTTGACTGCATCAGAGCAACACGCCTACCTACCTGAATCTGGTATTCATTTGGTAGGGCAGTTCCCCATTTGCCCTAGTAGACCTGCCAACACTGCTAATAGCTGAAGCAAGCAGTCTTGGCTCCCTCATTGCCCTGTGAGGATATGAGCCACTACAGATCAGCAACTGCAGATCTAAGATCTGTTTCATATTTTACACAGTAGCTGATTTCCATGGGTATCTCATCAATGATTCTCATGGTAAATGCATGGATTGACCCCCTGAATATCCAGGAACAACTGTTGGGGAGCTCCAATTGGCTGCAGTGGCTAATGGGGCATGAAAATAATAAAAATAAGGCAAGTTCCATACATATTAATTATTGTGCAAACTTTGAAGCCCAAGGTTAAGTGTAAAACATCACAAAAACATGACAGGTTTTTGCATTCTTCAGGGTTCTTCGCCAGAACACAGGGAAAGAAGGGTCAGACCTGAGATCGCGATTGCCCCGTTGTGGTAAAACAAAATGAAATTAGCTGAGAGCAATGATGTGGACCTTTGTTGAGCTGAACAGTTTTATGTTGGTTCGTTTTTTTAAAAAAAATAATTTAAGGATCTTATAAAAAGCAATATTTCTACCCATTATTTGATGCACTTAAAGAGTAGTGATGTATGGAAGTGAGAGCTGGACCATAAAGAAGGCTGATCGCAGAAGAATTGATGCTTTTGAATTCTGGTGCTGGAGGAGACTCTTGAGAGTCCCATGGACTGCAAGAAGATCAGACCGATCCATTCTTAAGGAAATCAGCCCTTGAGTGCTCACTGGAAGGACAGATCGTGAAGCTGAGGCTCCACTACTTTGGCCACCTCATGAGAAGAGAAGACACCCTGGAAAAGAAGTTAGGACACAAGGAGAAGGGGACGACAGAGGACAAGATGGTTGGACAGTGTTCTTGAAGCTACCAGCATGAGTTTGACCAAACTGTGGGAGGCAGTGGAAGACAGGAGTGCCTGCCGTGCTCTGGTCCATGGGGTCACGAAGAGTCGGACACGACTAAATGACTAAACAACAACAACAAAAGAATGTGCAACTGTGTGATAACAGTGAGAGCAACTCTGTCACTACATCTATGCATTTGAATTGAATGCAAAGACCGTTTTCCTTTTTCCTTTTTCAGAATTCAAGCTCCTGCTCCAGTTTCCAAGATTAAGAGCTTGCCAACAAGTTTGACCTGACAGCAGATTATTGGCACCAACACTTCCTCACAGGGTGAGCCTTCATTGAACCAGCCGCTGCCCTGGACGCAGAAGCAGGAGGGTAGATTGGGCTTCTTCTTTTTCCCCAGAGACCTGGCTGTGGGAGCAATACTGTTGTTATGTACTGAGTTGAATGGGATCCAAAATGCAGCAGTCTGATTGGCCCTAGAACAATAGGATTCAGAATGCAGCAGTCTGATTGGTCCTAGAACAATGCAGCAGTATGATTGGTCTGCAGGAGCCACCCAATCCAGCTCCAGATGGAAGTGAATCCACAACCTGATTGGCCTACAGGAGAATTCCAGAATTAGCCAATCACATGCAGCCCATTGTGTAAATAATGTATATACAGCAGATACTTTGGGGGAACTTCCATTCCTCCTCCCACTATGAGCAGAATAAAGAGCATGAAACCCACTCTCGACTCTGAGTATATTTCAACTGTTGAACTGTAGGAGTTGACAGTGCCGAGTTTTAGTTATGCTACCCATAATATTCCCTGCGCTGAATCCTTCCTTCTCACTGGTCCAGGGCTGCACTCCAGGTGATGTTCCCTGGCATTTCCACGGACTGTCTAACTGTTGAACTGTTGTTGAGTTGCATTCGGTTGCCTTTTCTGCTGCTTACCTGTCTGTTGCAGGTTTCTGGTTGTACACCTATTAATCAAGTATTTTCTCAAAGGGCTGTCCAACCTTCATCCACAAGGATGGAAACGATGGCCTCAGTGGAACGTTCAATTGGTACTGGCACAACTTACGCATCACCCTTCAAACCTCTGGCAGTGTGCCATTCTCCTCTTCCTTTTTGGAACATAACCTCTCTTGTGGCAATGATCGTGCACCAATAGACTGGAAGAAGAGTTCTGTAGAAGTCCATTCTTCCCTGTAATCTCTAGCACTAACCAAACCAGTCCTGGAAACATGGAAATGGCCTAATTCCATTTCATTTTTGTTGTTGGCTCTTGGGGAAACCAGAAGACGATATGAGATGAGAATGCAGATAATGTTATAGTGGGAGGAAGAATGCACTCGTATTTTTATGGGATGCTTCACTCTGCAATATTTACATACGTATTTTTCGCTCTATAAGATTCACCAGACCATAAGACGCACCTAGTTTTTGGAGGAGGAAAACAAGAAAAAAAATATTCTGAATCCCAGAAGCCAAAATAGCAAGAGGGATCACTGCGCAGCGAAAGCAGCAATCCCTCCTGCTGTTCTGGCTTCTGGGATAGCTGCGCAGCCTGCATTTGCTCCATAGACGCACACAAATTTCCCCTTACTTTTTAGGAGGGAAAAAGTGAGTCTTATAGAGCAAAAAATATGGTATATTTAAAGCTAACCTTCCACAAGTTCTGATAACGCCACTGCTAGTAAGAGGAGGACAAAAGAATAAAGGGATTTCAGAACCACAGTTTAGGGGTTACCAAACACAGCCGCACACGTATCAGTCCTGGATGCTTTAAGGTTAGAGTTTCCTGCCTTGGTTCAGGGAATGAAACTAGATGGCTCCGGAGAGAAGCTGCTCTGGTTTAAAGCACTATAAATTCATTAAATTACTTACTTATCTAGCCTCTCGTTTGCTTGCCGCCAGTGTGTCTGTTCTTTCCTCCATCGCAGGTTCTCATTCAACCCTGGGAATCTAGCGTTCCCTACAAGGGCAATGTACATAGAGTCACATTGAAACTTTAATATCAACATTTCCCTACTGATATGAGTTCTGCAAGAGGCTACATCCATTGTGCTGGCTGCGAAGGAAGGTGTATCTTTTTACACCCAGTCTAAAAGAGCACATTTGATATGAAATTGTTGAAACACAACAGATGGGAACAATGTGCCCCTGAGAACAATGAGACCTGGTTGGGGCTCAGAGCCAGGAAATAAAACCAACCTAGAAGCGAAACATTGGGCAGAGGCAGACAAGGGAAATGAGGCTCAGGAGTCCAGACTTGAGTGAGGTACAGGAGGGGTAACCAACATGGTGCTCCCCAGATGTTGTTGGACTACAACTCCCATCAGCCTCAGGTAGTATGGCTAATGGCAAGGGATGATGGGAGTTGTAGTCCAACAACACCAGGGACCACCACACTGGCTAAGGTATAGGGTGGATTCTTCCAGTACCCTCTTAATGAAAAAAAATGTGTGCAACGAACCCTTGCAAGTCAGCTTCTTGCAACAAGCGGAAAGAATGTCTGACAACCAGTCCCAGTTCACCTTTCTGTGGAAGTGGCTCTAGTATTGATCGCTGCCTCTCCTGGCTACCAGAATAAAGCTTTTGTGGCAAAATCCGAGACCTGGGAGAAGAAATGGTGGAGGAAGATTGGAAGAAATTTAAAGACTATCTGCAGAAATACTGTAAAATTAATGAATGTTAAAATGATGTTGGACTGAAAAGAAGTGGTTTTGGTAATAAGGTTAATAAGAATAGGTAAATATAGATAGTTATACGGATGAAAATATATAGTTATAATAGGTTAAGTTATAGAGCAAAGATAAATGAAAGAGGGTAAGGATTTGCTGAAAAGACTTTGAAAACGGGAATACAAAAGGAGAGATGTGAGGAGGTCAAGGAAATAAGCAAATGAGCTTAAAGATGCTGAAAAATGGATTTATTCTTTTTAAAAATATTTTTTCCTTCTTTTTCCTATTTCTTAGTTATCTGTTTTTTGTATTTTGTATCATTTTCTTTTTTCCCCTTCTCCCTAGGTTGCTTTTTTGTTAACTTTCATGCTAGCTTGTGTTTGTTAGTTTTTGTTTGTTTTCTCTCTATGTGTAATTTTTTGCATAATCTCAATAAATATTCTATATATATATATATATATATATATATATATATATATATATATAAAAGAATAAAGCTTTTGGCAGCCAAGGCAAGCAGCACCAGCAGGTGAGAGCTAGTTCCATGCGCTTCCTCATTAAATGGGCACAGGATCAAATTGGGGAGTTGAGACAATGATCAAGTCAGCTTTCTGGTCGCTTCCTAGAAAGAAGCTCAAGGACTAAAGAAGCTGAGCAGCGCTAAGCAATCAAGAAGAAGCCTAGGATGTAGGTTGTGGGCCCTGCCTGCTCGCCTGCTCCCTGAAATATCCTTGGTTTGCTCCTTTCTATATACAGGGTGCCTACATTCTGCATGGACTGGTTGCAGGGCAACATGGGCAAATGGCTTGAGATACCTATTGGGTCCATAAATCACTATATAGCAAATATTCAACACCAAAAACAGCAACAATTTGTTGTTGACAAAGGACAGCTGGACATATCCAGGGCCCCATTACCTTCAGTAGCTGAGGGCCTCATCAAACCTAAATCCGGCCCTGGTCCCACCCCCTCAATATTGGGGGAGGGCTCAGCCCCCTACCCACAAATATTGAGGGGGCCAAAGCCCCTTGCACCCCCTATAGTTGGCGCCCTTGCCCAGTACACAGTGATACTTAGGTCTGTCTAGTTCAGCATTGCTTATGGACCCTTAACCCAAATTTATTTATTATTATAACTCAACTAATTGTTCACCACCAGGGGGAGCAGGAAATAGATTCTTTGCAACAGACCCACAAGCAGGGGTTGAGAGTGCAATGTTCAGGGAATAGGAGAGGCAACCATTTTGTTTTGTTTTGTTTTAATTTATGTGTTTTTATTTTATTCTTTTGAAGTTTATACATTTCACTAATTTTGCAAATTTCATTAATTTTACAATCATTTTCACATTTCAAAACTTGACTTCCTTCCCCCTCTTTCTGTGGTTCCTTAAATTAGCTTTTAATATCTTCTGCATATCCAAATCAACTTGATTTGCTCATTTATTCATTTTCTTTAAGTATATACTCTTATGAAACTGCAGGTTCTTACAATAATCCTGCGAATGTTTTTATCTGTTTATAATTTATCTGCAAATATTCCAGAAACCATTTCCACCCTTTTATTGTGTACACTTGAAAACGCTGGCAGCATTAAGATAAATTCAACAGCGTAAATAAGTTTTGGTGGATGTAATACTGAATGGTTTAGTTTTTGTAAAATATGCAGGGATTTATGATGTGCAAAGTGAGCCATGGAAAAAGAAGGGAAGTCACTGATACTTTAAGGAGGTTCAAATGAGTATTTTAAATTGTGAAACAGAAAATTGAATAAAAATTATAACCAAAAAAAAAGAAAACCCTTTAGTGTCTTGCTCCCAACCCAAAGAGGCAGCAGCAGGGCCCATTATTGGAGGCCCGCATTCTCCGGCACCAGCCAAGACCCATGTTCCCAATGTGGACCCACTGCCAATTCTTGCTGTTTCTCCTCCTCCTTACTAATGTGTTCACTTGCTCTCTCGAAGTGAAGAAGCCATGAGAAGAGCGAGGAGGAGCAGAAATCTCTGCATGTCCCATCCTCTGCGGATCGTCTCAGAGGGAGAGGCAGGTTAAAAGGGCAGTGGCAATAATGGCGAGAAACGATGAGATGGGCACATTCAGCGAAGAGAGCTCACGGACAGCATTTTGCTAACTAAGGTTACCAGATTTTTTTCAATGAATCTGGGGACACTTTCCAACTTCAGTAGAAATGATAGGAATTTTCTTCTGCAGTGTTGGATGGCAGGTTGAGAGGAGTTCGCCACCAGGACAGACTTTGCTCGTGTGCCCAAGACATCGGTTCTATAAAACATATTTTGCTGCTTTGTGCGAAGTACGAGCAAGCCAGTGCTAAACTGATATTACCCTGGCTGGTACCTTTCCTGGGAAAATCAGAAGCTCACTATGTCAGGTTCCTATTGGAAGACCGGCTGAATGCTAGAACATTAGCAGTGGCAAAGTTTTTATCAGTGGTTGCAAGAACCAATGATCCCTATCTTTAAGTCTGAACAAAATGCTTGTTTAACCTGGAGGCAGGCTGTCTGAATTGTGTATTGCTTTGTAACGATTTGTTGGGTCTCTGGACCGTAATAAAGATTGATTGATTGACTGATTGATTGATTGATAGGAATTTGTCAGGGGACTGATTTGTAAATCCAGGGACTGTCCCGGGGGAACGGGGACGTCTGGTAACCTTACCTTAAATGAGGAACCAGCCCTGAACATTGCAAGATCTGGCTAATCAGAATCTAGTCGTGGAGTTGGTGGCAAAACAGCTCTGATGGATATTGGCATTAAAGCACAACTTTGCTGGGTTTCTGTTTTGTGACATCCTTGGTGTAAGTCCTTGGTGTAAGTCGATGCCCGGCTGCTAGCGGTCAATCGTGGGCACGATCACAAAAGCAGAAGCCCGAGTTATTGCTGCAGGGTTTCTTCTTGTTTGCTGAGTGATCTTTTGACCTGCCCCTCCTTTGACTTGCCCCTCTAAAAAAGGCTCAACAACTTTGGTCCATCCCCCCACGCCATCCCAGTTTTTTTTCTGGGAGTAGATCGCAGTCTCTTGGGAATTGGACGTCCCTGGTGTAGCAGATCGTTTACACACACACACACACACACACACACAGTGGTACCTCGTATTAAGTACTTAATTCGTTCCGGAGGTCCGTTCTTAACCTGAAACTGTTCTTAACCTGAAGCACCACTTTAGCTAATGGGGCCTCCTGCTGCTGCCGTGCCACACAATTTCTGTTCTTATCCTGAAGCAAAGTTCTTAACCCGAGGTACTATTTCTGGGTTAGTGGAGTCTGTAACCTGAAGCGTATGTAACCCGAGGTACCACTGTATACTGTGTGTGTGTGTGTGTGTGTGTGTGTGTGTGTGTAATTTTAAAATTATAAACAAACAACAAACAACAATTCAAGATCCAAATATTGAGATTGCTCTGAATCTCTTGACTTCCATGGGTCCTAGTGGTAATATTTACAACAGCATATCAATACTATCCAAGTTTTATCCTTCCAAATTATCCATACTTTCCGTTAGTTTACAAGTGTGATTAAAATCCTGCCAGTGTTTTAACCTGCATACAATGGCCTTGTAAATAGATTGTAGACTTTCCCCATTCTTTTATTAAAGTTCTTGTCTTCTTGATTTCTGAGCTTCCCAGTTAATTTTGCCATTTCAGCATAGTGCATCAACTTAGTTTGCCATTCTTCTCTTCTTGGGTTGTTTCTTCCTTCCATCTCTGGGCTCACAAAATAAAATATTTGAGGGGGCTGGGCTCCCCCCCCCAAAGTTGATGGGCATTCCCATTCAAATGGTGTGTGCGCAATGCATCATGTGATCGATTATTCAGGGAGGGGGGCTTACCTGGGCCCCCACAATATTTTATTCAAGTTGGCGCCCCTGACACAGGGAGTGGTTTGGCTCCCATAATTGGATTAAATTAAGATCATCCCGTGCCCACAAGGACAACTGTGACTTTAAGGAAGAATGGGAATTTTACAAATTACAAATTATCTAAATTACAAATTTCAAATTATCTAAAAAGACAACAAAATGAACTGGACTCCTTGCCATAAACATACACAAATTTATTGGTTGATAACATGATAGATAGACAACGTAAGGATATGTATAATTTTATAACATGCAGAGAATAATATGTATCAGAGAGAGGAGCTGAGGGAAGGTGGGGGGGAGAGGAGGAGGGATGGAAGGGGGGAAAGGGGGGAAATAATGTATGTGATTATATGATTTGATAATTTGTTATGTTGAAATTGAAGCTGTAAAAAGAAGAAATCTGTCACTAAAAGTGGGGGGGGGGTCCTGCTGCCAGAGGTTGGAGGAAGGAGGGGGAAGGAAGAGGGAGCTGATTTCTTTGAAATTAACTACATATTTTTTTCTCTTTGTTTCTTTTAAAAGAGTCGGTTATAGGCAGCCTTGTGCATTTCCTGGGGTGTAGGAATTCAAAGGTGTGCATGTACAGGTACCTAAGCCAGAGGAAGAATGACTGTGTTGTTTAGTCGTTTAGTCGTGTCCGACTCTTCGTTACCCCATGGACCAGAGCACGCCAGGCACTCCTGTCTTCCACTGCCTCCCTCAGTTTGGTCAAACTCATGCTGGGAGCTTTGAGAACACTGTCCAACCATCTCGTCCTCTGTTGTCCCCTTCTCCTTGTGTCCTCCATCTTTCCCAACATCAGGGTCTTTTCCAGGGAGTCTTCTCTTCTCATGAGGTGGCCAAAGTATTGGAGTCTCAGCTTCAGGATCTGTCCTTTCAGTGAGCACTCAGGGCTGATTTCCTTCAGAAGAATGACTGTGGAAGAAAATAAAAAAGAAAGAGAACAAAAAAAAACCCCACCTCTTGAAACATTCTCTAACTCCACTGACTGATGTGGATGGCAATAGCAATGAATATCCACGACTGAACAAACAGGAATGTGTGCAGGCTCATATACCTGGCTGGAATTCCAGAAGTTCCAAAACTTTAATCAACATCACAACAAGCTGAGGTTACGCGTCAAAGGATTCATAAAAGGTGAGTAAAGTAGCAAAGTAAAATCTGTTAAAATTGCAATTACACTCTGTCCGCACATTCTTGGGTGTGAACTGCCTAACAGCAAAGGTATAAACAAGTTGCACAATCCCCACAGTAGCACAGAGGGCAGTCTCTGGTGAAATTGTTCTCCCACTGTTTTCAGACACTAAATTGTTCCTCATTACAAGACTAAAAAGTGCCTCGTTAACCCCCTATCCATTTCTGACTTCTTCAGAGCCGTGCCATTAAAAACCTTGGTCCCAGCCTAGAATGTAACTTTATTAACAAGATGCACATGGTCCAATGTTGTGTGGTAAAGTTAATCAACATGCAATTTCCCCCTTTGTTTTTAGAGAATAGGTGTAGTGAAGCAGTGGAGAAAAATAAGTGCCTGATTAAAAGGTAAAGGTACCCCTGACCATTAGGTCCAGTCGTGTCCGACTCTGGGGTTGCTGTGCTCATCTCGCTTTATTGGCCAAAGGAGCCGGCGTACAGCTTCTGGGGCATGTGGCCAGCGTGACTAAGCCGCTTCTGGCAAACGAGAGCAGCACACAGAAACACCGTTTACCTTCCTGCTGGAGCGGTACCTATTTACCTACTTGTACTTTGATGTGCTTTCGAACTGCTAGGTTGGCAGGAGCAGGGACCGAGCAATGGGAGCTCACCCCGTCGCAGGGATTTGAACCGCCGACCTTCTGATTGGCAAGTCCTAGGCTCTGTGGTTTAACCCACAGTGCCACCCGCGGTGGACCCCCTAAAGTGACTCCCTCTGTGATTGGGCAGGGATATAAGGAGGTAGCTTTTGAGGGCATCCTGGACACAAATTGTTAAACAACTTGTAAATTGGACTAGAACCTAGAACTGGGCCCATAGTCACATGGTCAGCCAGTGTCAGCTTTTAAGCACTGGTGCTAACCTAACCAGAAAGGCTAAATCCAGTTTAAAAGAAGAGAAGAAAATACAGGCTGGTGTTTTGATGCTAATAATGTGTGAATGCTGCAAAAAGAGAGAGAAAAAGTTGGATACGTGGGGAACACCTATCCCAGAACAAACACCTGTTTAGAAGCACCCTAGATGAAAGCCAACAGAAGCCTCTTCAAAGTGGCAGTGCTTTTAACAAAGTTGCTTTGAGAACACTGGTAAACCAAGATTGCTAGATAACATCTAGTAATCTAATGAAGTCTGGGCATGCCTTGGCACTGTGCCTTTTTTTAGCACTGTCCCTCAAGGGATTATGGGAGTATCTTCGGGAATACAAAGAACAAAGATGAAGAGCGAAAGAGGGCAGAACACATTCCAGTTTGTTCCCTCCTCTGTTTGGTTTTGCCGTTTGAACGTTTAGTTTTTATGACTAGCTGTAGGGCCAAAGAGAAAAGAAAACCAATTGTATACCTGGCCAAACAGCATTTGCAGCATCCACATATTTATACGCTATGAGATCTCAATGGAAGAAATTCTGTGCATAAGCTCTGACAACCAGTTTGAGCCACGTGGTTATCTTACTAATTCTGGTAAGTGTCTGTTTACCCCACGGGTCGGCAAACGAAGGTCCACAGGCCAGATTAGGCCCAATTGCCTTCAGGATCCGGCCTGTGGACGGTCCGTGGATCAGCGTGGGGATTCTGTTCATTTTCCCCCCTGTGCCGCCATTTTCCCCCTGTGCCATTTCCCCCCTCTCTGTCACACACCCAGGCACCGCCACCACCTCCCTCCCTCCTCCTGGCTTCTCCCTGCCCTGCCTAGAGGAGGAAGGGAGCTGAGCTGCCTGAGCGCCATTTTAAGCAGCCCCTCTCCGGAGCCAGCCCTTTCGCGCCACTCATCATCTCTCCGCCGCATTGGTGGTGGCAGCCCCTAGGAAGGTAAGCGCACCTCTAAGATTGATCTGTGCGTAATGTATTCCTCCATCAGATATGAACAATCTGAACTCTCAAGGCAAATGAAACTGCAAAACTTTTACAGCCACAAAGTGCCAGCGAGACTTTAGAGGCGTTGGACGCCAAGAGAATATGACTTCCTCGAGGGCAGAGTGCTAAGAAGCTCCAAGATGCAACAACGGTGTTAGTCATTTAAACATTTTTATCCCCTTTCCAGCCAAGAAGGCTCCCAGAGCAGCTTCTGTAAGGTCCATTGAAAGCGCCACATTTCCTGTCTGAAGGCTTTCTTTCTTTAAGAAAATTTCTATACCACTGGATTTTAAGAAAACCCCTGGAGTGGCTTATAATCCGAAGGCTTGCAGTATAAAAGAAACAACACAAAAAGAAAAAGAGGGCACAGAGTGAAAAGGGGAAAAAGCAAAGGCACAAGTTCTGAAAACCGTGTTATAGTTCTTAGAAATACTGGCTAAAATGGAAGCAATTCAGGCAGTAAAGGTAAAGGTAAAGGGACCCCTGACCCTTAGGTCCAGTCGTGGCTGACTCTGGGGTTGCAGCGCTCATCTCGCTTTACTGGCCGAGGGAGCCGGCATACAGCTTCTGGGTCATGTGGCCAGCATGACTAAGCTGCTTCTGGTGAACCAGAGCAGCGCACAGAAACACTGTTTACCTCCCCGCTGGAGCGGTACCTATTTATCTACTTGCACTTTGACGTGCTTTCGAACTGCTAGGTTGGCAGGAGCAGGGACCGAGCAATGGGAGCTCACCCCGTCGCGGGGATTCAAACCGCCGACCTTCTGATCAGCAAGTCCTAGGCCCACAGCACCACCCGCGTCCCTAATTCAGGCAGAGAAGGGGCCAAATGGAATGGCCCATTTTCCCAGCTCCCCTTCTTCTGCAGCCCAATTCAGCAAATGACAGTCAAAGGGAGGAGAGGAGGCTGGTGGAGTCCATTTCTGAGGAATCCTGCTGCTTCTTATTACTTCTAGAACAGGAATGGGGAACCTGTAGCCCTCCAGATGTTGCTGAACTACAGCTGTCATAAGCCCAAGGCAGCATGGCCCAATAGTCAAGGATGTAGTTCAATAACATCTGGAGGGCCACAGGTTCCCCAGCTCTCCTTGAGAAGGAAGCGAAGGGTGGGGTGGGTGCAGTGAGAAAAGGTGTTTTGCAAACAACGAAAAGATCCCTGGGCACCCGTTTTGAGATCAGCAATTTTAGTGTCGCTGAGAAGTTTGTTCCACATTTCAGATACCTTATGCACAGGGCAGGATTTAGGTTTGATGAGGCCCTAAGCTACTGAAGGTAATGGGGCCCTTCATATGTCCAGCTGTCCTTTCTCAACAACAAATTGTCGCTGTTAGAAAGGAGCAAACCAGCGATATTTGAGGGAGCAGGCTAGCAGGCGGGGCCCATGACTTATATCACAGGAGCCTACAGAACACAAAACACTTTTGCTGTATGTAAGTTTTATTTTATTTGTTTTTTTACCTCGGGTTACATACACTTCAGGTTACACACTCCGCTAACCCAGAAATAGTGCTTCAGGTTAAGAACTTTGCTTCAGGATAAGAACAGAAATCGGGCTCCGGCAGCGCAGCGGCAGCAGGAGGCCCATTAGCTAAAGTGGTGCTTCAGGTTAAGAACAGTTTCTGGGTTAAGAACGGACCTCCAGAATGAATTAAGTACTTAACCCGAGGTACCACTGTACATCCAGATTTTTTCCTTTAAATTTTTTTGGGGGGGCCAAGAGAGTGGGGCCCTAAGCTATAGCTTCTTTAGCTTATACGTAAATCTGGCACTGCTCATGAATAATATTATATAATTTGAACCTGCACCCAAGTAAAATTTATTTTTTCATACGTGGAGCCCCTCTTGCACAAGACCCATCGCAGTAAACAAGAGCTGAAGGCAGAGCTTTAAATGCAATGAAACGTGCTGTCAAAGGAGAACATTCTGTCTATAAGACCCTCTCATGGAAAAAGAACATTCTGAAGTCTTCATTAGTTCTTGCATATACTTAACATTCAAGGGGAACCGCAGCCAAATATTTGACAGCAACCTTGCCCTGCTTCTTTTTCAGTTTCAAGTATTAGTAACACACAGGTGAGCAGGCTTTAAGTGATTGTAAGAATAAAAATAAAATACTGTTTGTTTTAGATTCCCAGCATTGACTTGGGTTCTTCATAGTAGGGTTCTTAAATGAACAAACCGAGGGGAACATCTTCAGCCTCCAAAGGGCTTTTAAGCCTCAAAACACACACCAGCTTCCTGAACACTGGAGTACACGGGTGAGATGATAAGGAGCCCGATCTGATGAAAAAGAAAGGCAAATTTGCTATTCAGCTTCTGCTTAATACAGGAAACGAGACATGCAAATTGCAGGGAGGCCTGAACAAGTCTAACAACAATTCTTGTCAGCTTAGGCAACCAATATTGCATGAAGTACATTGCCTACAAGTCTAAAGGCCATTGATTCATTCGTGTCATCCGGCGTTCTCTGGATGTGCACCACATGCTAAATAGCATGGAATGATGCGGTTAAAAAGCCCATTTTTGAACCGCTAGCTATGCTAAAAGACACCATGGTGCCATAGCTGCTAGAGTTTTAGACTGAAAGCCAGGAGCAACTTCCAACTTCTGTGGCCTTGGCAAACTTTTTCTGTCCCGCCGGGATGCTATGAAGATAAAACCCTGCTCCAAGCTCCTTGGAGGAAGACCTGGATGTAAACAGAACAAAAAAATGAATACAGAGGGCATGATGCAAAGTAATCGGCTTATCTTTGGCTGAACGGAGGGATGAGAGAAACCTAGGAGCTTGCCAAGGAGTTGATAAGGTTCATTACAGAGTTATTTGAAGTTCGACAGCTTAATCTCCTTCCCAGGCTGAGAGGGAAATGGCGAAAGCAGGATATTTATTGGGACAGTGTGATTTTTGCAGCTGCTGCTAAAGTTGCAAAACAATGAATCTGGGATGGAGCAATGGAGAATTTCTGAAACTACAATGGGACACTAGCTCCGCCCAAGGCATGATGGAGAACAGCAACAGCTGACAAAAGATAGACATAATATATTACAAGGACAGGAAGAAACATTACGGACAGAATAATCACCATGCTCAGGAAGAACAAGGAGAGAGTTTGAATGCTTCACCTGTAGGTATATAAAGCATTTAATGTGTCATTACAAATGGAAGTTGCTAAAACTGCAGTTGCGATATAAGGGATTGTTATTTTGACTGGAGCCAAAATTTATAAATTGGAATTTATAAGATTCTGGAACACAGAAGTAAAGTAAATCATCAAACCATCAATTCTAGCATGTGGGGTGGGGGGGTGGGCCAGCTAAATTGTATAATTTGGCATCTGAATGATTGGTATTATTAATTGTATCATAATTTGGCATTGTTATAATGAGGTTATTATTGGATTGTTGTAATTGAAAACTAATAAAAATTATTATAAACAAGTATGATTTCACACAGAGAACTCTGAGGAAGAAATAATATCAAATGGGAATACCTAGAACAGTATTAACTTGTATAGCAGCAACAGGCAGGGGAGACCTTTTTCAGTTTGGTGGCTGAATTCACATCTAGATAACTTTTCTGGGTCCACAGGGCACAGGGTCTAAGAAGTGGGCACAGCAACAAATGTAAATTTTACCTTTCTGCAATAGGATAGTGTTAAGTTGTGGGTGAACATATCAGACGACACAGCGATTCTCCAAACAGCTCTTGTTTATTCACAGGTCAGACCAGAACTGAACTGAAGGGTTCAGCCAGCCTGCTTATATAGAGCTCCAGTACAACGTAACTGTAACAACTTTCTGTAACTATCCAATCACTGAACGTCACTTTTGATCCCTTATTTGCATATGTGGACCTGAACTATCTCCAGTATCCCCCTGCTGGCCCAGGGTAAGAGCTTCAGTACATAACAGATAGTTTCTACACACCCTCCTGCATCACTCTCTCACACCCCAGAGACCCCACACTCACCAGCTTGGGGAGAGTCCCAAGGGCCACAATAGGTGGCAAGAATGGGGGAAAGGGCGTGGCAGAGAGAAAAAGCCCCACCCACATTTGGTTCTGGCCCTGCCCCCTATTGGCTCCAACCTCCTATGCCCCCAGCACATTGCCCCCCAGGAATGGTGGCCCTTGACAGAAAAATAATAATCTTGCATAGTACAGTCATACCTCGGGTTACAGATGCTTCAGGTTGCACTTTTTCAGGTTGCGGACCGCTGAAACCTGGAAGTACCAGAACGGGTTACTTCTGGGTTTCGGCGGCTGTGCATGCGCAGAAGCGCCAGATCGCAACCCACGTGTGCACAGACGCGCTGCTGCGGGTTGCGAACGCTGCGGGTTGCGAACATGCATCCTGCACTGATCACGTCCGCAATCCAAGCGTTCACTGTATAATGTGGATTGTCTGTTTCTTGTACTTCAGCAAATTATTGCACAAATACAGTCCTTAGAGCGGCAGCTGCAAATCTCAGTGCTTGCCACTGTAGACAGTGGTGAAGGAAGGCTCTCTGGCATCTGGGGCGGGGTGTCGAGGGGCGGGGCCAGGGGCACCGACTTATAAAAAATATTGGGGGAGCCCGCGAAAGCTCATGAATAATAAATAAGCTCATGAATATGCAGATAAAGTGGCGCCGCCTCCTCGTGAGCGAATAGGGGAGAGCGTGCTGCGCCTATTAATCAGCTCCAAAGGAAATTGGGTGGAGCTTTTGCTCGGGAGGGAGGGCAGGAGGCATGCAGCCCGACCCTGTGCATTTTGGGCTGGGGGAGGGGTGGCGGTGGCGCTCTGCTAGAGGGGCGCCCGAGATTATTGGGGGGGCAGAGCCCCCCCAAACGAATTTTTGAGGGGGCTCGGGCCCCCTCAGGCCCCATGGAGTCGGCGCCTATGGGCGGGGCAAACCGCCTGGCGCTGCATGCACAATGCTGATACAGCAGCACTGGAGCGGCGCTGATACAGACGACGCTTGAGCACCGCCCATAACGACGGTGCACACGTGCCCCCGGCCACTCTACAGTGATGAAGGAAAACTGGAAGATGTTCTCTTGAAAGAGTTGATTCCATAAAATCCAGTCTCTTTCAGAAGCTATAGAGACTTCCTAGTACATTTCTTCTCTATACAGTGGTACCTCAGGTTACATATGCTTCAGGTTACATACGCTTCAGGTTACAGACTCTGCTAACCCAGAAATAGTGCTTCAGGTTAAGAACTTTGCTTCAGGATGAGAACAGAAATCGTGCTCCGGCGGCGTGGCAGCAGCAGGAGGCCTCATTAGCTAAAGCGGTGCTTCAGGTTAAGGACAGTTTCAGGTTAAGTACGGACCTCCGGAACGAATTAAGTACTTAACCTGAGATACCACTGTATATCTATTCACAGCTGCATGTAGTGGAAGTGAGGGGTAAAAGGAATAGTTGAGGCCTAAGAGTGCTAGAAACTGCTAGAGAACCCAGAAGAGAGAAAGTCACGTATGTCTTGTGACACTTAACCAAATTATGTCTTTGGTTGCATCAGTTTTGGTTGCTCTTTTGCATGAGACACATAGCAGAAGTAGCAGTGATGTGAAAATCTGAAATTTTATTAATAATCTCTGATAACATTGCGTTTGGTTAAGCTTTCTTGACAACAAATTAAAATGTCCAAATAAATCTTAGTTCAAGATGATAAACACTGCTTTAAGGGCAAAGGCTCTCTTATTAAATTTACAATTCCCAGTAGTCCTGAGGTTAGAAGAGCACATCAAAACAAACGTAACCTTGTCAAACTCCTTTGAATGCCGAAAACATAGCCATGAAGGCAGAAAGCCAATTTCATTTTCCGTTGCAGGTCAGCTTTGATAATGGCGGAACAGTCTTCATTCAGGTGCTGAGACAGCCTGGAAACGTTCCCTGCGAATGCACTGTGTTCATTGGTTTAACACACACAATCCTCCATTTGAAAATAAGGTGGCATCTTTCCCAGCAGAGACAGTACAAGAAGAATGAGTGGAATTGGCAAGGAGAACAGTCGGTAGAATTGGAATAAGCTGATGTTGCTTTCTTCAAAGGTTGCAGGTCTTTCAGCAGCCTGGAGCGATGCCACCTACATGCTTTTACATTCTTCAAAAACACCAGTTTATGCAGTAGTCTTTGCTCAGGAAAAAGACGTCAAGTTTTGTTTTTTTTAAAAAGTATTTAAAAATATATTTAAAAATGTATTTAAAATATATATTTAAAAATATATTTTAATATATGTATTTAAAAATATATTTTAAAATGTATTTAAAAATATATATACCTCAGTTTTTGAACAGCTTAGTTCCCAAACAACTCAGAACCCAAACACTGCAAACCCAGAAGTGGGTGTTCTGGTTTTCAAACTTTGCCTTGGGAGCTGAACGTGCTCCTGAGCTTCAGTTTTCACTGTTACGCAGCAAATTTGAGTCCCCTGCATAGTAAGTAAAGGCTTATTTGCTCCCGTTTTACCCTTAAGCAGCAAATTTAAGTCCCACCCCATCCTAATTAAAGCCTTCCATTTCTGACTGCAGTGTTCTGAGGTGATATTTGGTGCTTTTCTTTTTGCTATTTTTTGTGTTTTTGTTTGTATGGCTTTTTCATTTTTGTGTCTGTGGCTTACTTTTTAGGAGGGAAAAAGTGTGTCGTATAGAGCAAAAAATACGGTAAATTGGTACAGATTTTTTTATATATAAAAAAGACACAAATATCAAATATAAGGGGAGATTAATCCTGACACAGTACCTTTTCCTATCTTTAAACTACCAAATGGCTGCATAGGAGTCAGACAGTCGGACCGCCATCTCTGCAGGCAGAAGTCTCTCAGGTGCAGCAGTAGAAACCACTGCCACTGTTGCTGTCCCACAGGTGGTGCTCTGAGGGCGGAAGGCCCAGAGATAGGGTCTTCTGGGCAGGTGTTGGAGTGGATTGGGGATGCCTTGCGTCTATAGCAGGGATCAGCAAGGTTTACCTCACCTGGACCAGTTCACTCCAGCGGAGATCCCTCCTTGGGCTGGATTGCGCGTGTGCCCACGATTTCCGGCATCTGTGTCTGCGCAGACACAGCGATTTCAGCACCACGGAAGTGGATCCCTGTGCCGTGCTACGCCGGTTTAGTGCAGCGTGTGGGAACTCACCAACCAGACGGCTCGGTTCAGGGGCAGTTTGTGGACCGGTTAAATGACCCCTGTGGGCCGCTTGTGGCCCATGGGCCTTAGGCTGCCGACCCCTGGTCTGTAGCATCCAAAACTCCCCCCCCCCCAACATGCAACTAGAAAGGGCAAAAAAAAAAGTCTTTCAACTCTGGAAACAGTGTAGGGATTTCTTCTTCCATTAGTGTCATGGGAGGGTTTAAATAATAATAATAATAATAATAATAACTGAAGGAGGGCTGTGAAATCTGCCCCCCTTTGGTACTGCACTTAAAGGTAAAGGGACCCCTGACCATCAGGTCCAGTCGCAAATGACTCTGGAGTTGCGGTGCTCATCTCTTTTTACTGGCCGAGGGAGCCGAGGGAGGTACAGCTTCCGGGTGATGTGGCCAGCATGACTAAGCCACTTCTGGAGAACCAGAGCAGCGCACGGAAATGCCGTTTACCTACCCGCCGGAGTGGTACCTATTTATCTACTTGCACTTTGACGTGCTTTCAAACTGCTAGGTTGGCAGGAGCAGGGACCCAGCAACGGGAGCTCACCCCGTCGCGGGGATTCGAATCGCGACCTTCTGATAGGCAAGCCCAAGAGGCTCTGTGGTTTAGACCACAGCGCCACCCGCGTCCTGGTACTGCACTTAGGAAGTGATTATTTTCATGCTGTGGAATTGCCATGCACACTGTAATAGGTATGAGTTACTTGTGCGTAAACTGGTGCCTTTCTCGGTTAATTTGCCTTGTTAAACCTTTCTGACTGCACAGCCCCTTCTCATCGTGGCTGCCTCAGTCACTGGCAGAATCCGTCAGTGGGCGTTTCTTGAACCTCTTCCAACATAAAAGTTGTTTGACACCCAGTCTCCTCCTCCTCTCACTGCGTGGGAGTCTTCTGCGCAGGGAAGGCGTGGGTAGCGGAGGACCTGGGCTCTCCTCACTGATGTCCAGTGAAGAGTCCTGGAGCCCTCCCTCCGATTCCCCCATCTCCCCCCCTTTATCCCTGGTGTTGCGCTGATTGGCTTCCCCCTCTACTGAGCTGTTTCTCCCCCTGCTGCTGGGTCCTTCGCCAGCATCATCTGGGAGCCTCCCCTTCGCCTCTCACTCCGATGTCAGTTCCCTGACACACACGCAGTTTAGGCTCACATGTGCCCTTGCGTTTTGTTGTGTTAATGGAGCACGGCAAAACAGTGTTTTAAAGGTGATGGGGGGGTCAGTTCTGCAGCGTAGTGTAAGTTTATTCATCCTGTTAAGGTCCCAGTCCCTGACTTTAACATGCACTCGATGATTCCCTGGCAAGGTTTGATGATTTCCCTGCCTCCAGACTTAAAAAAATATCTCAGAGGACTGAAATTGTTCTCAAAATCAATTGCATAAACCAAACAAGCCATAAAAAAACCTGCTTTACAAACCTGGTCAGTTTGACCAATTCATTCCGACCAAAGTATTGAGGGGGGAGCCCTCAATTTTAGCCCCACCCCTTCTAATCTTAAAGTGAAAATCTGGACTCTGCAAAATGGGCTCCTAAATGCTGCAGACCCTAATCAAGTCTCTTTCCCACTGCGACCCACCAGATTCTGTGAAGCAGAATAAAAATATTCCCATGAATATAGCTATCAAATTATAGCTTTGGAAATAACATAGGCAGTGTGACCTGGGGGGGACGGACTCCATCCCTATTAACCTTTTATAGCTCAGGAATTATTATATGTGTTCCAACAGCTATGCAGAGATGCAACTCTGAGTCATGGCTGTAATAACAACTCATTAAAACCATTAAGAGAGGCCGGATCCTGGGGGGGACAGCGTCTTGACAAGGTTTGGCTAAATATAGTAAGGAAGGAGTTACATTCTGTCTAGTAAATTATTTCTGGAATGGCATTCTTGTGCATTCATGCACAAATCGAGCATATTGTTGAGCCATAGATATGCGCAAACCTAATGGTGGGATCTCAGATAAGATCTAGCAGGCAGGCAAGAGTCCCCCAGAGGAGAGAGAAAGCAGATCCTGAAAAGCCAGACACCTTGTGGCTAAGCCCACATTATTTGGCGTATGTTGCCCTTTCAAGTTAGCACAGATGCAAATGTTGAAGACGGTCGCAGGAAGACAGGGCCATGTTTTGTGTTTGTGAAACATGTCCTATAAGTTCCCATTCAGCTTTCTCTTGGCAGATCAAGATGAGCAGGTGACAGCAAAGGTTGAAAGGTTTTTAGCTGGGGCAATTAGAATATGATCCACTATTTGACTATTGATTCAAAACCCTAAAATGTATTTTATATAAGTGGCTTTTTATTTCTATTCTTTGTAACCTCTGGTTACGTACTTAATTCGTTCCGGAGGTCCGTTCTTAACCTGAAACTGTTCTTAACCTGAAGCACCACTTTAGCTAATGGGGCCTCCTGCTGCCGCCGCTCCGCTGCAGTACGATTTCTGTTCTCATCCTGAAGCAAAGTTCTTAACCTGAGGTACTATTTCTGGGTTAGCGGAGTCTGTAACCTGAAGCGTATGTAACCTGAAGCGTATGTAACCCGAGGTACCACTGTATATCGTATTGTTGTTTTCTTGCTATGGTTGATGGCTGAAGCAAATAAAGATTCGTTCATTCATCCATTCCCATTCAGAAACATACACCTTGCAGAGTGCTGCATTGTGGCTAAAAATTAAAAAAAAGAAGGTTAACTGGGCTCCCAGAAGTCACCACTTTCCCTACAAAGCAAAGAGGCCGGATAAATGAAAATGAAACTGACTTGTTAAACTTTCAGAATTGTCACTTCTGGCCATGCAACTAGGCATTTTAGAAACTTTCCTCTTGGTCCTTCAGCACTGTCAAACAACCATTGAATAGTTTGCCATCTCCCTTTTATCCAGAGGTAGAAATGGCTTCACAAGGGACGGCACCATGGAGAGCCAGGTTCTCAGTTCTCTTACAACTGTGTAACGCAGATTTGAAATTAAATTATCGAAGGTTAGTCACCAAAGCCATACTAAACAGCTTTCCTTATGCAGTGTTGGATGGCAGGTTGAGAGGAGTTCCCTACCAGGACAGACTTTGCTCGTGTGCCCAAGACATCGATTCGATAAAACATATTTTGCTGCACTGTGTGAAATATGAGCAAGCCAGGGCTGAACTGATATTACTCTTGCTGGTACCTTTCCCAGGAAAATCAGAGGCTCACTATGACAGGTTCCTATTGGAAGACCAGACAAACGCTAGAACATTAGCAGTGGCAAAGTTTTTATCGGTGGTTGCAAGAACTAATGATCCCTATCTTTAAGTCTGAACAAAATGCTTGTTTAACCTGGAGGTAGGCTATCTGAATTGTGCATTGCTTTGTAACAATTTGTAATGTTTTCCTCATTGCTTTTCCATTTCACCTGCAACCCAGCTCTTGCCAGTTTGACACAGGCCAAGGTGCTTTTTGTTAAAACACCCACAGACCTTGAAATGAGCTTGGATTCCTTGGGTGCGTGGGACACAGCAGCAACTGAATTACTCACTGAGTTACTCACTGGAAGACGAGGACCTCAACAGGAACACCAGCCAAGTCAGCTGGAAAATCTCCTAAATCGCAAAACATGCGGGATCAGAGATTCTCAGAGGACTGGAGTAAAAATATGAATTATTTGAAAAGCAATTGCAATCAACAGATTACGCTAGTAGGATCGCAAGAAGTTTTGTAAGGAGGATTATGCGGAATATTGCAGAGAAAACTATGGTAAGAATTATTAGTGAAGGAGTATTAAATGTAATACTGAAAATAATGAAATGCAGATTAAGTGATCAAGACTGAAAAATCTTCAGATGCATTTGATGGAAGTCCAAAACATTGTATAAGATAAGAAAGTATGTTATATGATTTTTGGAAATTATTTGTAAAAATCAATAAAACTATTTTTAAAAAGAGAGAGGAAAATCACCTAAATCGTTCATAAATCTGCACCATCTTAACTGCCATTGCCTGTCCAAACTTCACCAGGAAGTGGTCTGTCAATAATAATAATAATAATAATAATAATAATAATAATAATAATAATAATTTATTTATACCCCCCTTCCCGATTCTGGAAACCAGGCTCAGGGCGCCTAACAACAAATTTAAAACAATTGATGCTACAAAAAAAAACCCCAACATAAAATACGGTATAAAGCATAAATAGCAATAAAATCAAAAATCAATTTAGGGGGAAAATCTATCCAATAAACATTAGATGATCACCAGGGCTAGCTGGCTAAATTAGTCCCACTTGGGCCAGCATGGAGACCAGGGGAGAACCAGCTGTGGGATCCCAGAGTGGGCGATCTTCACAAAAAGGGGAGGGAAGGAAGGGGAACAAAAGATCAGACCAGATTCAAATTGAAAGCCAGGTGGAATAGCTCTGTCTTACAGGCCCTGCAGAAGGAAGTTAAATCCTGCAGGGCCCTGGTCTCATGGGAAAGAGCATTCCACCAGGTCGGAGCCATCATTGAAAAGGCCCTGGCCCTGGTGGAGGAATGGGCATTCTTGGCCAAGGACATTCTTTTTACACGAAATGCTAGCTAAGCACCACTGGTCCGTTGCCCTAGCTGTCATGGCAGCAGTGTGTAGCAGGGGTTTCATTCTTGTAGCAGGGTTTCTGCCTAATCCTACAGCCCCCACAGCCAGGGGTGTATCTTCCAAATAGAACTGGGCTGAAGTTTTTAAGCAGAGGTTGGACGGCCATCTGTCATGGATGCATCAGCTGAGATTCCTATATTTCAGCAGGTTGGACTAGATGACCCAGGGGTTCTCTTACAGCTCTGAAATTCTATGAATATGTCATTTGATTGTTTGCTTCTTCCCCCAAAATAGGTGAGGAAGTTTTTAAAACTTAGAAAAATAAGGGGGGGGGGGGAGAGAGAGTCAGGTATAAATCAATTTGTTATTGTTCAGCACAATAACAAAGCTGAGCTCCTTCACAAAAGTTCCCCACGAAACGTCCCCCCAGGGCTCTGGTATGATTCTGTCTGCTTCAGGCACGTCACACTGTAATTAGGATGGCATTGTCCCTCTGTCATCGGTAGTCTAATGAATTAATCACACCCAAGCAGTCCATGCTTTCAGCCGTACAATTAAGGGATTGTGGTCTGATTTCTTTTTGTATCGTGAAACAGGTCCTTTTTAAAGGACAGGAAGCGCGAGAAAGGAATCGGTCACAAGCACCAGCCTTGACATGAATCAAGACAGTTGTCTTCTGAGACGATGTTGCCTCTTTGACCCTAGATAAGAACTCTGACTTGAGAGCTGGCTCCATGGATGTTTACTAGACGGATACAGTGCAGGGACTTCAACAACAACACTTGGTTTTAAATGTTTTAAAACAATCATAGCCATCCACCTGATTTGTACTCTCTAATTCAGTAGCGCACCGGGCGCCAGGAGGGGTCATGGGGGGGGCAGCTGGGTGTCGGGGGGGCGGGCCTGCTCTGCCGCTGCTCTATAACAATGCATGATTTATTATAAGAAGTTGTAATAAACAAAACCTGCCCTTATTCCCTTATGGGGGACACAAGAGCCCTTATAGAGTCCTTTGTAGGCTCTCCATCGGTCGGAGAAAATAATAGAGGCCAAGCAGAGAATATTGAGAAGCAAAGCAGCTAGTAAGCCTGATCTTTATTGATCTGTTGCAACAGGGTGCCCCCTTCACACGCAGGAAAGGAGGAGGACCCAGAACAAAGGCGTGCCCACCCTTATATAGACATTTTAAATTGCCTTCCCTGGAACTCAAGACCACCCCTCCATACATCATACCTACATCACAGAAATGTTGTTGTTTTTCCTGTCTGTCAGGTTATCTGATAATGCTTTATCCAATTGCCTTTCCTGGTAGTCTGCCCATTCCTTTGAGATGGTGATTTCCCAGTTCCTGAGACAATGGGAAGGTTCCCTCACCCCCTCCCTCCTTGCAGAGAAAACATTTGGTGAGATGGGGAGTCAAAATGGTTTCAGGAAGGTCTTCCTGTGCTGCTCCAGACATGTGGTCCGCCTATCTATGTACGAGCTTGGTTGGTACATTTATGAACATTTATTTTATATATATATATATATATATATATATATATATATATATATATATGACCTTAAATTTTGTATTTCAAAGCAAAAGACAGGACCGTTGACGGAGATAAGAGGAGGACTGTGTTGAGGAAATATTGAGGGAGGGAGTGAAATGGGGAGATCTAAGAGCCATGGCGTGGTGCCTAAAAGTTTACTGTTGATACAGGCTGGCTTACAGATTAGGCTAAATCAGTCCTTGACACCTGTAATCTGCTATATGCTATTGTGAGCAGCATCCCGTCCCAGGTGGTGAGAAGTTCTAGAGAAGTTCTCTGATTTATTTCCATGAGCACTTGAGATTCACAGTACATTTCTTCCTAACTGCTTTGTTTTGTTGTTGTTTAGTCGTGTCCGACTCTTTGTGACCCCGTGGACCAGAGCATGCCAGGCCCTCCTGTCTTCCACTGCCTCCCGCAGTTTGGTCAAACTCATGTTGGTAGCTTTGAGAACACTGTCCAACTATCTCGTCCTCGGTCATCTCCTTCTCCTTGTGCCCTCCTTCTTTCCCAACATCAGGGTCTTTTCCAGGGAGTCTTCTCTTCTCATGAGGCGGCCAAAGTCTTGGAGCCTCAGCTTCAGGATCTGTCCTTCCAGTGAGCACTCAGAGCTGATTTCCTTCAGAATGGATAGGTTTGATCTTCTTGCAGTCCATGGGACTCTCAAGAGTCTCCTCCAGCACCAGAATTCAAAAGCATCAATTCTTCGGCGATCAGCCTTCTTGATGGTCCAGCTCTCACTTCCATACATCACTACTGGGAAAACCATAGCTTTAACTCTACGGACCTTTGTTGGCAAGGTGATGTCTCTGCTTTTAAAGTTGCTGTCTAGGTTTGTCATTGCTTTTCTCCCAAGAAGCAGGCGTCTTTTAATTTCGTGGCTGCTGTCACCATCTGCAGTGATCATGGAGCCCAAGAAAGTAAAATCTCTCACTGCCTCCATTTCCTCCCTTTCTATTTGCCAGGAGGGGATGGGACCAGTGGCCATGATCTTCGTTTTTTTGATGTTGAGCTTCAGACCATATTTTGCGCTCTCCTCTTTCACCCTCATTAAAAGGTTCTTTAATTCCTCCTCACTTTCTGCCATCAATGTTGTGTCATCTGTATATCTGAGGTTGTTGATATTTCTTCCGGCAATCTTAATTCTGGCTTGGGATTCATCCAGCCCCGCCTTTCACATGATGAATTCTGCATATAAGTTAAATAAGCAGGGAGACAATATACAGCCTTGTCATACTCCTTTCCCAATTTTGAACCAATCAGAATAACCGCTTACTGGTATGAAAGCATCAACAGAGGTAAGGAAGTTGTTCCTACAAGGCTGTGGATCAGATTCCTAGTGGCAGAACCTGCTTTCTAAAGGGCTTCAGTTGGCCATTTCCCACCTCTCTTTCTCTCTCTTTCAAACCCCAAACTCCTGTTTCTCTCACACACGTAATTTCCCAAGCACCTTCCTTTTTGGGAACCATCCACAGCCATGTAAGAACATTAAGAGTCATTTGCACCAATCATCTTTTGCAAATCAGGCAAAACCCATTCTCAGTAGCCAGACAGCAAATTCACAACACTATTTTTGTTCCTAGCACTTAATTCTGGCTCTCACCACTTGTTTATTTAGGAGAGATGCAGCTGTGAAAGGAAAAGCTGCTGCTAACAGCTTTTCCCATTGTTTCCCCTCAATCTTCTGGTCCCAGCAGCCCCCGCTGCCCACCCACCTGCTAGAGCAAAGAGACTGTCCTTTCTGTCAACAAATCCATGGAAAGGGAGGTAGTAGATAGGTAGCCGTGTTGGTCTGCCATAGTCAAAATAAAAAAATTCCTTCCAGTAGCACCTTAAAGACCAACTAAGTTAGTTGTTGGTCTTTAAGGTGCTACTGGGAGGAATTTTTTTATATGGAAAGGGAGGGTGAGAGATTGGACTAGGAAGGAACAAAGTAGGAGATGCTACTGTTGAGTCTTCTTCCCTAATGGCTCAGCTGGGACCAGTTTGCTTAACCAAATATAGCCTTAAAAGGTAAAGGGACTCCCGACAATTAAGTTCAGTCGCGGACAACTCTGGGGTTGCTGCGCTCATCTCGCTTTACTGGCCAAGGGAGCTGATGTCTGTCCACCAACAGTTTTTCCAGGTCATGTGCCAGCAGGACTAAGCTGCTTCTGGTGAACCAGAGAACACCGTTTACTTTCCCGCCGGAGTGGTGCCTACCTATTTATCTACTTGCACTTTGATGTGCTTTCGAACTGCTAGCTTGCCAGGAGCAGGGACCGAACAAAGGGAGCTCACCCCGTCACAGGGATTTGAACTGCTGACCTTCTGATTGGCAAGCCCAAGAGGCTCAGTGGTTTAGATCACAGTGCCACCTGGGTCAAATTACCCCATAATTTATCTGGAATTGGGCGGGGGGCCGGTGCAGCCTACTCAATCCATATTTATAATGGGCCAATGCAGAACCCAGAACATGTCCCACTGATCATCTGACTACTTCACTCTCAACTTGACTTTTATTTCCAGTTAACTCGGTTTTAGCAGACTTGGGACCACCCAATTTTATCATTAACTATTTCTTACATTTCTATAATAAAAAAATTCCTTCCAGTAGCACCTTAAAGACCAACTAAGTTAGTTCTTGGTATGAGCTTTCGTGTGCATGCACACTTCTTCAGATACACTGAAACAGAAGTTGCCAGATCCTTCTATATAGTGAGAAGGTGGGGAGGGGTATTACTCAGAAGGGTGGTGAGAATGGGAGATTGGCAGATAGCTGAGATGAGCTACCTGAAGAAGTGTGCATGCACAGGAAAGCTCATACCAAGAACTAACTTAGTTGGTCTTTAAGGTGCTACTGGAAGGAATTTTTTTATTTTGACTATGGCAGACCAACACGGCTACCTATCTGCAACTTACATTTCTATATCACATTTTCCGCCAAGGAACTAAAGGTGATGTACATGGTTCACAACAACCGTGTGAGGTAGGTTAGACCAAGAGGCTGTGACTGGCTCAAGCTTACCCAGTGAGCTTCATGACTGCATATGATCTGGCTTCCCAGATCACAGTCCAGCTCATATCAAACTCTGGAGGGCTCCACATAGTCTATATCAGGCATAGGCAAATTCCGGCCCTCCAGGTGTTTAGGACTACAATTCCCATCATCCCTAGCTAACAGGACCAGTGGTCAGGGATGATGAGAATTGTAGTCCCAAACATCTGGAGGGCCGGAGTTTGCCTATGCTTTTCAGACGCTCCAAGTGTCCCTATTTTCCAGGGACCGTCCCAGATGTACAGAAACTGTCCTGGTTTCTGATTTGATCTTGGCAACTCCTGCTTTTCCTTAGGATGTCTCTATTTTCATTGGAGAAATGCTGGAAGGTATGGAGTTATTCAACCCCTGAGCCAAGGAGATATGTAACTAGACAACCTTTAGAAGATCATATCTGAAGGCAGCTTTGTATAGGGAAGCATTTTAGTGTTTAATGTTTTATTATGTTTTTATATACCGGTATATGTTAGAAGACTCCCAGAGTGGCTGGGGCATAATTTTAAATACAGTCATACCTTGGAAGTCAAACGTCTTGTGACTCAAATGTTTTGGCTCCTGAACACTGCAAACCTGGGAGTGTTCCGATTTGTGAGCGTTCTTTGCAACCCAACACGGGTTTCCACTGGTTACGATTCCGTTCGACTTCTAAGGTATGTCTGTACAGTGGTACCTCTGGTTGTGAACGGGATCGTTCCAGGACATGATTCGCCACTTCTGCGCATGCATGTGACATCATTTTGAGCATCCGCACATGCTAGAGCGGCAAAACCCAGAAGTAACCCTTTCCGGTACTTCCAGGTCGTAGTGGGACGCAACCTGAAGAGATTTAACCTGAAGCAAACATAACAAGAGGTATGACTGTATTTTATTATTATTATTACAGTGGTACCTCGGGTTACATACGCTTCAGGTTATATACGCTTCAGGTTACAGACTCCGCTAACCCAGAAATAGTGCTTCAGGTTAAGAACTTTGCTTCAGGATAAGAACAGAAATCGTGCTCCGGCGGCATGGCAGCAGCAGGAGGCCTCATTAGCTAAAGTGGTGCTTCAGGTTAAGAACAGTTTCAGGTTAAGAACGGATCTCCGGAATGAATTCTGGTAAGTACTTAACCCGAGGTACCACTGTATTATATAAGATGTCCCTATTTTAATCAGAGAAATGTTGGAGCGTATGTAGATTCTGAACATGCTATAGAGGGGTTGTGTGAGTTGACTTATAGTTTCGAACGCTGTATTTGGGATTGATACGCAGACCCTATATTGCCCATCATGTCAGGAACTCCTCTGTACCACAGAGGCTGCCACTCAGGCCAGGCCCATTGTTCAGCGGCAGAATGCTCGCCTGCCTGCCGAAGGGTCTATATCCAATCCCAGAACTGTTAAAAGACTATTGATCTCTGGGAGCCAGTTGAAGCAGGCAGTGCTGTGGTCTAGTTGCATCACAGTCTTGTGCCTGCCTAATACTGCTTGCTTGTGTTCTGCAGTGAAACATCCCTCTGTTGTTGTGTGTATTTCTTGGCTCACGACGGACAGCAAAACTGAACACCCTTCCTATCTCTGGGACATCTAATCCTGCTTGTCTCCAAACCCCGAAGCTTTTATGCAGGGAAGATTACCATTGATTTCCTTTTCAGTTGTATCCACTGGAACTGTCACTGGTTGGAAGCTTTTGAATGAGTCAAAAAAAGAAAGAAAGAGGGTGCTTTGTTTGCCTTGCTTGGCTCTTTATGATGTCCTAAGTTCATCTGTTTATTAGTCTCGGGACCTGACCTTTGAGCGGATACTCACATAGGCAGCCCTTATTCAAGGGGGCAGCTGCAGCGGCGGGCTTTGTGTGGTACAACACCCACTCCTCTAAGCACAACTACAGAGGAGTCCCATGCAAATGTATTTGGAAGTAAGACACAATGAGTTTTACTGGGATCAGGGCCGGATTTGGGTTGGATGAGGCCCTCAGCTGAAGGTAATGGGGCCCTTTCTATGTCCAGCTGTTCTTTGTCCACAACAAATTGTGACTGTTTTTTTGTGTTGGATATATGCTATATGGTAACTTATGGACCTAATAGGTATCTCAAGCCATTTGCACATAACAAAATATCCATTTTATCAAAGTAATTGTTGAACTGAAATACAATTAAGGAGAAGTATATTAACAGTGAAATACAATTAAGAAGTATATTAATAGTAAAATAATTATTAAGCTTTAAGTTAAAATGATGTATTAATCCATAACAAACTTAATAATGCAAACACACTGGCATTTGGCAAGAACAAAAGTTCCATTAGAAACACAATTTACAAAGACTCATAATCTAGTCTCTAGAAACTTGCTGTAACATGAAATAATAATAGGTGCAAATATATGATGCAAACTACTAATAATTATAAATAGCAGAATGGAGGCACCCTATATACAGAAATGAGCAAACCAGTGATATTTTAGGGAGCAGGCTAGCAGGCAGGGCCCATGACTTACATCACAGGAGCCTACACAACACAAAACACTGTTGCTGCTTGTAGGTTTTATTTTGTTTGTTTTGTTATCTTATATTTTGGAAATGTACATCCAGGTTTTCCCCCTTTAATTTTTTTGGGGGTCCCCAAGAGAGTAGGGCCCTAAGCTATAGCTTGTTTAGCTTATACATAAATCTGGCACTGACTGTGATTTATTATTCCTCCTATAATTACTTAGGGTTCTTCACAGTGGCGTAGCGTGGGGGATGCAGGGGGGGCCGGCCGCACTGGGCACAACATCGGGGGGGGGGGCGCGCTCGCACTCGCAGCTCTCTGCCCCTACCTGGCTCACTCACTCACTCTCACTGCAGTGCTGGCTGTGCGAATCCGATCCGAGCCGCTGGGTCGCCGCCCACTGTGGAGGGGGTGGGTGCCAGGCGTGCGGTGCGAAGAGAGAGCGAGGGACTATCTGGGGGAGGGACAGTGCAGCGGCCGCCCAGCGTAGCGCTGAGCGCGGGAGAGAACCACACCAGACCAGCCCAGGCAGCAGCAAGAAGAAGCTGGCAGCGGCGGCAGGTTAGGGGTTAGGGGACACAAATTACTTGCCTTGCCCCGGGTTAGGGGGCACAAATTACTTGCCTTGCCCCGGGTGCTGACAACCCACGCTACGCCGCTGGTTCTTCATCTCAGAAGTAAGCTTGCTTAGACGTAGCGGGGCTCATGCTCAAGAAAATGCATTTAGAATTGAGAGTGGAGTTTGTCGTTTGCATATACAGTACAGAAAGAGAATTGTAGCATGCTCATCAAGCTGAACAGCCTCCCTGTTGCTCTGACTACGTTTGTAAGAGGGATGACGCATCCTTTTCTCAGCAGTTGAAAACCCAGGCATAAAATATTAACGCGTTTTCTTAAATACACCACGGTAAGTGCTAATAATTACTTGGGTAAGCAAGAGTTGCAGCATGGAGGTGTTTCTAAAAATACAATTTTTTAAATGTATTTCCTGCGATATTTTTAGTTTCTAAATAAAAGCTATCCACGCACGTAATGGGGCATTGGCTTGCCGCTTGAAGTGGTTATAGAAATAGCTTTTCCTGCAACTGAATCATAAGTGCTCAGCTTAAAGATGTAATAATGGAGTGGAATTTCCTGGGTGATGTTTTTCAGACTTTGAAATGAGGATGGAAACTTTGCATTCCTTAGGGCTTGGGAACCCTCCATTTTAATAATAATAATAATATAATGGTGTAGTGGTTAAGAGCGGTAGTCTCGTAATCTGGGGAACCGGGTTCGCGTCTCCGCTCCTCCACATGCAGCTGCTGGGTGACCTTGGGCTAGTCACACTTCTCTGAAGTCTCTCAGCCCCACTCACCTCACAGAGTGTTTGTTGTGGGGAAGGAAGGGAAAGGAGAATGTTAGCCGCTTTGAGACTCCTTAAAGGGAGTGAAAGGCGGGATATCAAATCCAAACTCTTCTTCTTCTTCTTCTAATAAAAACCCCAGGAACTAAAATGTGCCAATCCCATAAAAAATTAATCTCCACTAACCTTAAACTGGTCACACTGGGTTAAAAACACCATTCTCTCCCCCTGTTTTAGAACGTTCTTATATTTCATTTCATAAAATCGAAATAGCTTGATTTGTGCTATGACTTCTGAACTGGCAAAACAGATATGTGTGGGTTTTTCTTTAGTTTATTGCAGCTGTAGAAAAAGTTGGACAATGGCATTTGCAAGAGAAGCCTCCAGTGGCCAAGGAAATAAAAGAGAGAAACAAGGAACAGCTAGAGAAGAAAGTCACAAGACGCCAGTGACTGACAGCGGAATAGAGAAAGGAACAGGGAGATGAGAGGCCCAATATTTAACAGCTGAGACTTTGTCAGCGATGGAACAACTACCTTGCCTGATCAACCAGCAACATTGTGCCTCTAAATCGGAAAAGAAAGACCAGGACTCTTCACAATGCAGGCAGTTGTTGAGTCCATTGTGAGCCACTTAGAATCGTAGAATCATAGAGTTGGAAGAGACCACAAGGGCCATCAAGTCCAACCCCCTGCCAAGCAGGAAACACCATCAGAGCACTCCTGACATATGGTTGTCAAGCCTCTGCTTAAAGACCTCCAAAAAAGGAGACTCCACCACACTCCTTGGCAGCAAATTCCACTGTCGAACAGCTCTTACTGTCAGGAAGTTCTTCCTAATGTTTAGGTGGAATCTTCTTTCTTGTAGTTTGGATCCATTGCTCCGTGTCCGCTTCTCTGGAGCAGCAGAAAACAACCTTTCTCCCTCCTCTATGTGACATCCTTTTATATATTTGACCATGGCTATCATATCACCCCTTAACCTCCTCTTCTCCAGGCTAAACATGCCCAGCTCCCTTAGCCGTTCCTCATAAGGCATCGTTTCCAGGCCTTTGACCATTTTGGTTGCCCTCCTCTGGACACGTTCCAGTTTGTCAGTGTCCTTCTTGAACTGTGGTGCCCAGAACTGGACACAGTACTCCAGGTGAGGTCTGACCAGAGCAGAATACAGTGGCACTATTACTTCCCTTGATCTAGATGCTATACTCCTATTGATGCAGCCCACTTGTTCTGGTCCATGAATTCGCTTGCTAACCTCTTCCTAATGCAAGTATACAAGGAGTTTGTAGAATTGAAATGGTAAAGTCAGGACTTTTAGCCAGCACACTCAGGTCCTGAAGTAACTATGTTTGCGAGACCTAAGGAATTCAGAGCAGCAGCGCTTAGATAAACAGGGCACAGGAGCACTTCTCATTTAGATGCCACAAAGGACTATCTATCTGCATGTAAGGTAGATTCCCAAAATCCCGTATTTTTCACTCTATAGGAAGCACTTTTCCCCCTCCAAAAATTAAGGGGAAATGTGTGTGTGTGTCCTATGGAGCGAATGCAGGCTCCTTGGCTTCAGCGATAGCAACGCGAAGCCTCCGAAGCGCAAAGGGAGCGCTTCGCAGAAGGGGTGCTGAGCAGAGATTTTTTTTCTTGTTCTCCCCCTCTAAAACAAGGTGCGTCCTATGGTCGGGTGCGTACTATAGAGCGAAAAATACGGTACCTCTTTCCCACAATGCTCTCCTCTGTTTTGATGGCCCAACTTGGGACCCTGGAACCTCAGGCTTAGGGGCCAAATGTGGCTCTGCGGGCCTCTATTCGGCCCTTGGGACTCACCAGGGGCCGCACCCCTCACTGCTCCTGGGTGAGGTGGTGCAATGGGCTGGTATGGAGAAACAAGCCTGGTGTGCAAAGGGGGAAAGCCAGGTTTGTTGTGTTCGCTGTTGCTTGCGGGACCAACCAGCTGTGTGTGGCCCCTGGAAGGCTCTCCAACAGGGAACACGGCCCTTAGGCTGAAAGAGAGTCTCCACCCATGGGAATATAACTCAGGAGTGTGGAAAGGGATCTGACAGGGGATAGTTCAGTCGGCTAGAGCATGGTGCTGAGGACGCGAAGGTTGCAGGTTCGATCTCTTTATAGAGCAGCTGTATATTCCTGCATTGCAGGGGGTTGGAATAGATGACCCCCAGGGTCCCTTCCAACTCCACAATTCTATTATTCTTATCTCCCCTACCCCTCACACCCAACTGTCAATCTCCTGACATCAGGGGATCATTGTCAGGGCTGCAGAACACCATTACAAAGTATGTTTCCGAGCACAATTCAAAGTGTTGGTGCTGACCTGTAAAGCCCTAAACGGCCTCGGTCCAGTATACCTGAAGGAGCATCTCCACCCCCATCATTCTGCCCAGACACTGAGGGCCTTATGGCAGTTCCCTCACTGCCAGAAGCCAAGTTCCAGGGAACCAAGCAGAGGGCCTTCTTGGTAGTGGCACCCGCCCTGTGAAACGCCCTCCCACCAGATGTCAAAGGGAAAAATAACTACCAAACTTTTAGAAGACATCTAAAGGCAGCCCTGTTTAGGGAAGCTTTTAATGTTTAATAAGTTATTGTATTTTAGTGTTTTGTTGGAAGCCGCCCAGAGCGGCTGGGGGGGATCCAGCCAGATGGGCGGGGTATAAATAATAAATTATTATTATTATATTACAAAGAGTCCTTGCGTGGTGCTTCACGGAATCATAGAATTGTAGAGCTCAAAAGGACCCTGGGACTCATCTAGTCCACAATGCAGGCAGTGGCGTAGCAAGGTCAGGTGGTACCCAGGGTGAAATTTTTTTTGTCAGTAGGTAAGGTCTGAAGCTGGGTCTATTCTGGCCCAAAATGTTGTAGTGCTCTCTTTTTTTTGGATGATGATGATAGCCTGTCCAGCTGGCTGGGTTTCCCCATCCAGTCTGGGTGGCTCCCAACCAAATATTAAAAACATAATAAAACATTAAACATTAAAAACTTCCAGAGCCAGTGTGGTGTTGTGGTTAAGAGTGGTGGACTCGTAATCTGGTGAACCGGGTTTGCTTCTCCGTTCCTCCACATGCAGCTGCTGGGTGACCTTGGGCCAGTCACACTTCTCTGAAGTCTCTCAGCCCCACTCACCTCACAGAGTGTTTGTTGTGGGGGAGGAAGAGAAAGGAGAATGTTAGCCGCTTTGAGACTCCTTCGGGTAGTGATAAAGCAGGGTAACAAATCCAAACTCCTCCTCTTCTTCTTCTTCCGATGTCTTCTAAAAGTTGTGTCAATGGGAGGGCGCCACCACCGAGAAGGCCCTCTGCCTGGTTTGATATTTTGATATGCAAGGAAAATGAATCTTTATAGCAATTGAGTGGCAGAGGCTTTTACCAGTGGGCCAAGGGGCAAATATTTAGAGACCGGAATTGGGGACCAAAACTTGACACAGGTGCAACAAAACGCAAGGCAGACAATCTCCGCTGAGCTAAATGTGTGCTGCTTTTTTAAAGTTTCAGGAAAGCAGCAGCCAGGGGAGCAGCATTGCTTACACCAATCAATTATAGAGACAGTTGGAAAACACAGACATCTGTAGTGTCCTATGGAAACGGGAACATGGTGTTGATGTTGTCACAGAAACGCAGCAACCTTCTATCGAGGTCAGGGCCAGTCAGAGACACAGGAGCAAGGAAAGGGATGCAAAGCAAAGGGAGTTTTCCCCTTGGAAAAACAGGCTTCCTTTTCTGTTCAACACACACAACAACAAAAAACTACCTTAGCGGCGGAATATGAGCGACTTTACCTTTTCTCCTGTGCTAAAACAGTGTGAGTGTGTTTTTGTATATATGCATAATCACAGCCAGGGGGAGGCAGCTGCCTCCCTAAATCAAGTAAATAAATAAAAACACTTAACTAAATAATCAATTGAGTCACAGATAACTTGGTTCTGCCCCCCAAACATAAAGCCTGCCCCCCAACTAAATCCTGGCTCCACCCATGTATGTACGTTGCTTCAAAGTGTGTGTGTACTGTACAAACTTTGATGCCATATTTAATAGTATTTAATTCATCGGCGTAGAATGCTGAAAATAATTTTCTCCAAAGACTGGAGATGCCTCCACAAGGCAGATTATTGGGAACTTTGTGCTCACCTAAAGGATGCAAGCTTTGCACGCAAGGCAAAGCGTTTCTTAGGTCTCATCCCTTTCTTATGTTTCTTAGGTCCCATCCACACAGGGTGGACGAGGTTTGACAAGGCCCTAAGCTCCTGAAGGTAATGGGGCCCTTTCTATGTCCAGCTGTCCTTTGTCAACAAATTGTTGTTGTTTTTTGTGTTGAATATATGCTATATGGCAATTTATGAACCTCATAGGTATCTAAAGCCATTTGCACATGTGGCCATGCGACCAGTCCATGCAGAACGTAGGCACCCTATATATATATAGGTAAAGGGACCCCGGACCATTAGGTCCGGTCGTGGCTGACTCTGGGGTTGCGGCGCTCATCTCGCTTTATTGGCCGAGGGAGCTGCCATACAGCTTCCAGGTCATGTGGCCAGAATGACTAAGCTGCTTCTGGCAAACCAGAGCAGCTCACGGAAACGCCGTTTACCTTCCCGCTGGAGCGGTACCTATTAATCTACTTGCACTTTGACGTGCTTTCGAACTTCTAGGTTGGCAGGAGCAGGGACCAAGCAACGGGAGCTCATCCTGTTGGGGGATTCAAACCTCCAACCTTCTGATCAGCAAGTCCTAGGCTCTGTGGTTTAACCCACAGCGCCACCCGCATCCCACCCTATATATATATAGAAATGAGCAAACCAGTGATATTTTAGGGAGCAGGCTAGCAGGCGGGTCCCATGACTTACATCATAGGAGCCTACACAACACAAAACACTGTTGCTGTATGTAGGTCTTAATATATTTGTTTTTTATCTTCTATTTTGTAAAAGTACATCCAGTTTTTCCCCCTTTAATTTTTTTTTGCCCCCCCCAAGAGATTGGGGCCCTAAACTAGATCCGGCACTGAATCCCTGCGTTTCTTAGGTCCCATCCACACTGTATGCACGCGCTTTCCTCCGAAGAATCCTTTCCAGCTGGGAAGGAGGCGAGGACGCTTCCCGGGGGGCGACCTTTGCGCAAAAGAGCGCGCGCGCGCGCCGGCTTCGGAGCCCCACAGAGCTCTTCGTCCCAGCAGAAGGCGCAGCTCCTCGCCGGCCGGCTGCCTCCCCCCCACCAGATCCCCAACTTGGCGCCCGCCACCCCGTCCCCCGCTGCCTCCCCCTTTGCTCCGCGCCAAGCCCCCTCTCCGGCCGAAGGGCCACGTGACTGGAACCTCCTCGCCCGTGGAATCCGTGACGTTACGGGGGCGGGGGATTTCTCCTTCCAGCTGCTCCTCCCTTTGCGGGGGGGGGGTGGAGAGCCTGGCATCGGAGCGCAGGCGCACTCGCCTCCCAGCCGGTGCGCTTGCAGCTGCTTCCAAGAGGAGTTTTTGCAGCGCCAAAGTCCCGAGTCGCGGAGGTGGCGGCGGCGGCTTCTGCTCCCCCCGCAGCTCCCGGGGTCGGGGGGCTCCGTCTGTGCGGAGCAGCCGGTCCCCGGCCCGTCCCCCACCGCCTCCGGGAGACCCCTCGCCCGCCTCCCCGCCCGCGTGCGCTCGGACTTGCGCCGGAGTCCCTCCTCCTTCTGCTTCCCAGCAGGTTCAGGAACTCCGAGGTGAGTCTTTCTTCCCACCTCTCCAGGAGGGTTTGGGGGGGTTGCAAGAAAGGGGGCCCGGTTGCGCTTTCGCCCCCATGCAAATTCCGGGGGGGGGCGGGTTCCTCTCGAAAGGAAAGTTTGTGCAACTCTGTCGTGGGAAACACAGCATGGGAACACCCCCCCCCCGCTCCTTCCCCATCGAGTGTGGCCACCTTTGTTCAGGCAAAATGCAGGACAGGGGAGGGGGCGACTTTTTTGTTGCTGCACCTTCAAAGCGATCTCTCGCAGCCTAACAAGACGCGCGGGGGCGCGCGCATGCATTTGTAACTCTTGCCTGCGCTTGGCAACCCAGAGTTTCAATGCGTGGCCTTTTGCGCACCCTTGGGCTGGAGAGAGGGTCCCTAACTTGGCACAGAGGGGGACCCGGGATCTCTCCGTACGGGACGTAGCATTTTGCAGGTGGCAACTCTCTCCACCTTGGAGTGGGGGTGGGGAGGCAGGACAGCTCTCTCCACCTTCCGACTGGCGCCCTCTTGCCTCCCCCCCACGCCCCCTTTCCTTTCTCTTGGGTGCCTTATCTCCTGCGCGGGGGGGCTGCCAGGGGCTCCCTCTGCGCGAGTCTCTGCCTCGCTGTCCTGTCTCTGCCTGCAAAGCCTGGAGCTGCAGCAACGCGCCGCGCTCTTGTATATTTTTTTTGCAAAGAACTTCGGGCTCCCCTTCACTTGACATTGCAATGGCCCGGGCCTTGGGGGGGGAGGGGGTGTGCTCGGAGGGGTTTGCTGCTTCTCTTTCCTCTGCCCTTCTCTCTTTCTCTTCCCCTCCCCATTCCTCCTTTTGCTGGTTCACCTCTCCCTCCGTTCTTTGGAACAGCAGGAAAGAGGGAAGCTTTTGTTCTGGAAACATCAAAGGTATTTGAGGTGCGGGGTGGAGGGAGGTCGAAGGGAACGCAACATTTTGGAGGCGAGAAAGATGGTGCCTATCAGCGCTTCATTGTGGGTCCCCCCCTTCTCCCTCTCTCTCCCCCTCTCTTTGCTGAAGGGAGAAAAAGAATTCAACTTTCTTTCCCTCCCTCTTGGCTGCCGGGCACGTGAATTAGCTAATGAAGCTGCATTTTATGCAGACCTGGAAGTTTATTGATCTGCTGCTCAGTCTTATTACTTAAGCAGTCTGTTGGGAGACTGTAGGAAAATCGAAAATCCGCCCCCCCCCCTCGCGTAGCCTGGCTGCTTTTAATAATGTTGAATTTAAACTTGGATTCTTCTGCCCATCTTTTCAAAACCAGCAGTTTTTACCTTGCTGTGCAAATAGCTGTGTGTAAATGTGAACGTTTATGTGGATGAAAAGTTTGGACCACTAAAAGGCTTCCTTAGGTATGGTGATTGTTGCATCTAGGAAACAGGGACAAAACAATGAGATTAATAGTTGAATATGAAATTGTCTTAGTGCGTGTGTGTACAGACAAGGCTTGAACTTCACATGGTCTTTTCTGAACGCTTTTCTAAGCCTAGGTTTGTTATAAGGGTGCACCCAGCCATTCATTCATTTCCTTTGAGGAGAAAACACTTCTTGGTCTACTGTGATAACTTCCATGGTTACCACTTAAACTTTGCTTGTGTGCAGTCGCTGTTAGAATAGTAGCAGGATTACGGTCCATTCGTTTATGGTCCTGCTTGCCTCCTGAAAACAACAACAAAAACAACATATTTATATACTGCCCATCTGTCTGGGTTCCCCCAGCCACTCTGGGCATATTCCAACGAATCAAAATACAACATGACACCAAACATTAAAAACTTCCCTGAGCAGGACTGCCTACAGATGTCTTCTGAAAGTCAGGTCGCTTTTTATTTCCTCTACTTACCTCTGTGGATAAGGGACGCGGGTGGTGCTGTGGGTTATACCACAGAGCCTAGGACTTGCTGATCAGAAGGTTGGTGGTTTGAATCCCCGCGACGGGGTGAGCTCCCGTTGCTCGGTCCCTGCTCCTGCCAACCTAGCAGTTCAAAAGCACGTCAAAGTGCAAGTAGATAAATAGGTAAACTGGCGGGAAGGTAAACGACGTTTCCGTGCGCTGCTCTGATTTGCCAGAAGCGGCTTAGTCATGCTGGCCATATGACCCGGAAGTTGTACGCCGGCTTTCTTGGCCAATAAAGCGAGATGAGCACTGCAATCCCAGAGTCGGACACGACTGGACCTAATGGTCAGGGGTCCTTTTACCTTTACCTTTACCTCTGTGGCTATATATAACATGGCAATTGCGCCCCTTTCCAGGAGAGACATACTGAGTGCATTCTTGAGGGGGAGATGCAGGAGGGCTTGCAGAAAGGAGACCCCCGCCAGGCAGCTTTGCCTGTTCTGAAGGAGCATCTCCTCCCCCATCGTTCTGCCCGGACACTGAGGTCCAGTGCCGAGGGCCTTCTGGCAGTTCCCTCATTGCGAGAACCCAAGTTACAGGGAACCAGGCAGGGGGCCTTCTCAGTAGTGGCACCCGCCCTGTGGAACGCCCTCCCACCAGATGTCAAAGAAAACAACAACTACCAGACTTTTAGAAGACCTCTGAAGGCAGCCCTGTTTAGGGAAGCTTTTAATGTTTGATGCATTACTGTATTTTAATATTTTGTTGGAAGCCACCCAGAGTGGCTGGGGAAGCCCAGCCAGATGGGCGGGGTATAAATAATAAATTATTTTTATTTTTATTATTCCTTGCTGTGCCACCTGCGGACTTAATTATGGAGCCAATTATCTGATTTTGGGTTGATCACGCTCCCATTTCTTCCCTGGAAGAGCTCCTGATACAAACCGGGAGCTTCTTAAAAGTGCAGTGGTACCTCGGGTTTAAGTACTTAATTCGTTCCAGGGGTCCATTCTTAACCTGAAACTGTTCTTATCCTGAAGCACCACTTTAGCTAATGGGGCCTCCTGCTGCCGCTGCATCGCCGCTGCATGATTTCTGTTCTCATCCTGAAGCAAAGTTCTTAACCCGAGGTAATATTTCTGGGTTAGCAGAGTCTGTAACCTGAAGCGTATGTATCCTGAAGCGTATGTAACCCGAGGTACCACTGTATGTAAGACTTGTATTCTGCATACCTGCACTGAACGTGTTGGTGTTCTTTTAAGTCAGGTGCAGTGTCAGAAACTCAGATATATAAAGCTGGGTGACAAATAGGGGTGACCTATTCAGGTGCAATGGCACCTTAAATCTTGGTTAGTTCACTCCCTATTCGTCAGGGGGTTGGGCTAGTTGATCCCTGGGGTGCCTTCCAAAGATCTATGGATTTTATGATCTCAACTACATTGCTTGACTTGCTTTTCATACAATTCACTTGTCCCAGCATGCAAGAAGGAGAAACACAGTGGACATGGTATTAACTGTGGACTAAGGCAGGGGTTTTTAAACTGTGGTTGCCAACCCAGCGCCCACAAATCTCCACGTAGTTGCAATTGGATCCGCTCGCTCCAGTAGCAAAATGCGCCTGGCTAATTTCTAGCCCTGGCCAGGTGGTATATGAGGACATGAGGAGAGCTTGCGGGATCAGGCCAGTGGCTCTCACAGTCTAGCATCCTTGTTTCACAGTGGCCGACCAGGTGCCTGAAAGTTGCAGCTGCTTTTAAATTGCTTTTAATTTTTATCTGTGTTGTTTTAAATGAGACCATCTGGGCTGTGAGCCCTGGAAGACCTGCCCCCTGCCTTGCTGGCCCTTTCCCATCTAGTCTGGAAGAGTGGAGTGCTGACTGACTCCAGCTACAAAAGCTGAAGCTGTTGAACAGATTCTTGGGCCGGAGTATTGTTCATGGGGGTTTGAGAGAGCTGTTGCTGTTATTGATATTACTGTTGTATCTTTTGTTTTAGATCTTACGATTTACCTGGAAATTGTTTCCATTTGGTTGTGTACTTTTTCATGTGTTTTATTTATTGTTTATGACTTATTATGCTATGTTTGTAATTATGTAAACCTTGTCATGTTGTAAGCCACCTTGAGCATAGTTTACCAGGGATCAGCAAACCTTTTCAGCAGGGGGCTGGTCCACTGCCCTCAGACCTTGTGGGGGGTTGGACTATATTTTTTTTTGGGGGGGGGGGAATGAACAAATTCCTATGCCCCACAAATAACCCAGAAATGCATTTTAAATAAAAGCACACATTGTATTCATGTAAAAACATGCTGATTCCCGGACCATCCGCGAGCCGGATTTAGAAGGCGATTTGGCCGGATCAGGCCCCCGGGGCCTTAGTTTGCCTGCCCATGGTCCTAAACATGGACTTGAAGTGGTGGGTGCCAACGACTGACTTTTACAGGCTTTACACTACTGAGAGGGCCTTCTCGGTAGTGGCGCCCTCCCTGTGGAACACCCTCCCACCAGATGTCAAAGAGAGCAACAACTACCAGGCTTTTAGAAGACATCTGAAGGCAGCCCTGTTTCGGGAAGCTTTTAATGTTTGATGTATTATAGTATTTTAATATTCTTTTGGAAGCCGCCCAGAGTGGCTGGGGAAGCCCAGCCAGATGGGCGGGATATAAATAATAAATTATTATTATTATTATTATTATTATTATTATTATTATTATTATTATTATTATTATTATTATACAGATGGGCATCTGCGGAAGTGGCTTCTTGTGAGGGTACCTGTGTTGCTGGAACTCAGAGTGCTAAGCCATTTTTGTATGAATAGGCTTGGATTTGTAGCAGTGTCTTGCAGCTCCATGTTTTTGGAAAAAGTGCTGGAAACAGGGCTGGATTTAGGTTTGATGAGGCCCTAAGCTACTGAAGGTAATGGGGCTCTTTGTCAACAAAAAATTGTTGTTGTTTTTTGTGTTGAATATATGCTATATGGTAATTTATGGACCTCATGGGTATCTCAAGCCATTTGCACATGTTGCCCTTCAACCAGTCCATGCAGAACGTAGGCACCCTATATATAGAAAGGAGCAAACCAGGGATATTTTAGGGAGCAGGCGGGGCCCATGACTTACATGATAGGAGCCTACACAACACAAAACACTGTTGCTGTATGTAGGTTTTATTTTATTGGTTTTTATCTTACATTTTGGGACGCGGATGGCGCTGTGGGTTAAACCACAGAGCCTAGGACTTGCCGATCAGAAGGTCGGTGGTTCAAATCCCCACAACGGGGTGAGCTCCCGTTGCTCGGTCCCAGCTCCTGCCAACCTAGCAGTTCGAAAGCACATTAAAGTGCAAGTAGATAAATAGGTACCGTTCTGGCGAGAAGGTAAACGGCGTTTCCGTGCGCTGCTCTGGTTCGCCAGAAGCGGCTTAGTCATGCTGGCCACATGACCTGGAAGCTGTACACCGGCTCCCTCGGCCAGCAAAGCGAGATGAGCGCCGCAACCTCAGAGTCAGCCACGACTGGACCTAATGGTCAGGGGTCTTACATTTTTGAAATGTACATCCAGTTCCCCCCTTTAAATTTCATTGGGGGCACCACTCCCTTGGGGCCCTAACCTATAACTTGTTTAGCTTGTACGTAAATCCGGCACTGGCTGGAAACGTTTAAAGATTCACCTAGTCCATATGGGAACAGCCTCAAAGAAACCAGTTGCCATTTGGGGCTCTGGATTTGTGGCTGCTCTGCAAGAAACTTAACAGATCGTGGCTCAGACCCTCCGAGTGCCTCTTTTTCCCAGGGACAGTTTCTGGTTTGATCCTGGAATGTCCCGCTTTTCCTTATTTAATAATAATAATAATAATAATAATAATAATAATAATAATAATAATAATGGAATAGGATGTTCCTATTTTCATTGGAGAAATGTTGGAGGGTATGGTATGTGTAAGAAGCAGAAGCTAGTTTTTTTAATTGATCTGAATAGAAGAATTGACTTAATTCCTTCCACATCTCCATCTTATGACAGATAGATGGCTTGGTCAAAACGGAAAACGAAGGATGAGTGTGTTTGTCAGCAGCTGGCATGAAGGAAAGTATGAGTTCTTTGCATACTGTAGAACTTGGGTATGCAAATTAAAAAGCAACAACACTCTTCCTTGGAATATGAAATAGCTTTTCAGTATTGATCCGTAGCCATGATTATTACTCCTTCGGCCACAAAGTTTTGGCACAATAAGTAGAATATAAATTAACAAATAACCACAACGATAGTAATAATTAAGAGGAGTTGCTGGGTATTCACAATCCCCTGTTGCGCCTGGGTAGATATACCTAATTACTCTTAAAGCTGAAGATACAGTGGTACCTCGGGATAAGTACTTAATTCATTCCGGAGGTCCATACTTAACCTGAAACTGTTCTTAACCTGAAGCACCACTTTAGCTAATGGGGCCTCCTGCTGCTGCTGCCACACCGCCGGAGCACAATTTCTGTTCTCATCCTGAAGCAAAGTTCTTAACCTGAAGCACTATTTCTCAGTTAGCGGAGTCTGTAACCTGAAGAGTATGTAACCCAAGGTACCACTGTCTTGTTTCTCTTAATGCTTGGAGCGCTGCTGTCAACTTGGCATTGCAGGATCAGTTCAGATGTTTTTGCTCTGGATGGAAACTGAAGATGTGCCTCTTCTGTGTTGTATTTACGAATGCCCTCTGAATCAAACTATGCCGTCAGCTTTCCTTTCTTTCTGCTTTCTAAACTCCTGCCTATTGGCCTTTCCATTCTTGCAGGGCATGTATGGCCCATCTTAAATAATAGATGTAGGAAGTGAAATGAAATCTCTCTAATGAAGGACTTGCTTAGTAACTGATGCAAGCAATTTCCCCCCTCTTTCTTTTTGCTTTTTTCCACTGCTTATAGGGTAGGTGGAGCTGTCACAAACGGGCAGCCCTCCATACTGCCGGGTTTTATAGAAGCACAATCACTTAATTGGGAACTGCTGTAAATGTATACTGCCAGCACCACTCACTGGACTTTAGTAATTTAGTTAATGGAATTAAGTAGTGGCATTTAACGAGAGCTTGCACACATACTTCGATATCAGCCATTTGTACTTGCTCATATTTTTTTAAAGGTTGGGTGGAGAAACACAGTGCCTTCTGAAGCTGTCATGTAAGGTCCAGGAAAGTGTGTCGTTTTCAAAATCTCTTTGTTATTTCAGCACCTTATCGGTTAATCACTCTTGCATGTTCTTTCCAATAAAGAACAAACATTGGGCTGGGTGTATATTTTTCTTAGATGGAATAATAGAAAAACTAAGCAGGATATGAACAAGTTCCAACTTTTGGCATGGAACTTTCCCCCCCATAATCCATCATCTTGCAGAGTGCACTGTAAACCAAGGGCAGTATGTTGCCAGACTGGCTTGCTGTTTGTTGTGTGTCCCTGAAAATGATGTGCAAATTGTAAATGTTAGGCAGCTAATTAAGCAAAACAGTCACGGCATTTTGACTCATCGTACATTCCAGGTCTTGTCCTTACTGCTCTCCTCAAGCCCTACCTGTGAGCGTTTCCTTGGTAGCGTTCAGGATTGAGGTTCCACTTGGTGAAGTGTATTTATCTCCCTCGAAAACAGCCGAGCCTTTGCTTCTCTTTCTGTGATGGAGTTGCATTTCAAAACCACAAGCAATTAGCTCTTTAAACAAAGACCCAGGGAAAAAACAACCTAACTGGTAGAGAGGATTCTCGCCCCTCAGTCTCAGAAATAGCATTGCGTCTAGAAAGCACTAGAAAACTCATTTACCTTGTGGAAGGCTCTGTACTCGACTATGTCTTCTAACCCAACAAAGACTGTAATAAACAGGGAGGTGCACTCAGGAGGGGGGGGGATGCACCCAGTGCTGTAGCGTGGGTTGCTGGTGCCCAGGGCAGACAAGCTGCTGATGCTGCCAGAGTGTCCCCCTCGCCAAGTGAGACACCGTCCATTAAGAGTTTGGGTGTAATCTTTGACACCTCCCTTTCCATGGAGGCGCAGATTGCAGCTATAACAAAGGCGGCATTTTTTCATCTCCGCCAAGCTAAGCTAAGCGGTTGGCTCCTGACCTCTCTCGCCCTGGCCTAGGCACTGTGATCCATGCGATGGTCACCTCCAGGCTTGATTATTATAACTCACACTACGTGGGGCTGCCCTTGAAGCTGACCCAGAAACTCCAGTGGGCGCAGAATGCCGCGGCGAGACTCCTTACAGGGTCCTCGCTGTGGGAACACATTCACCCGGTGCTATACCAGCTGCATTGGCTCCTGGTGGAGTATAGCATCAGGTTTAAGGTGCTGGTTTTAACTTTTAAAGCCGTATAGGGCCTAGGACCCTCGTACCTATGGGACCGCCTCTCCTGGTATGTCCCACGGAGGAGCTTACGGTCTTCAAATAAATACATATTGGAGATCCCGGGCCACAGGGAGGTTAGGCTGGCCTCAACCAGAGCCAGGGCTTTTTTGGCTGTGGCTCCGATCTGGTGGAACGCTCTGTCACAAGAGACTAGGGCCCTGCGGGACTTGACATCTTTCCGCAGGGCCTGCAAGACAGAGCTGTTCCACCAGGCCTTTGGCCAAGGCACAGCCTGACCCCCTCCTTTGGTAATCCTCACAGAACTCTAGCCCAATGGTTGCCATGAATTTGATTTTGAATTGATTTTAGAATGAATTGATTTCAGAATGCTGTGTTACTTTTATTGCTGTTGGCTGCTCTGAGCCTGGCTTCAGCTACGAAGGGTGGGATAAAAAGAAAATTTATTCTTATTCTTATTCTTATTCTTATTCTTATTCTTAACTTGCCATGGCCTCCCCCCTCCCCACGATACGCTTTTATTTTCTGAGATGAGAGGTAGCAAGCCAGGGGTGTGGCCCTCCCAGTCTTGTTGGACTCCAATTCCCATCAGCCCAGTTGTGGTTCCTCAGACTTGGTGGTACCTCGGCTTTCGAATGCAATCCATTCCGGAAGACCGTTCGACTTCCAAAACGTTTGAAAACCAAAGCATTTACTTCTGGAAGCATTTAGTTATGGAAAACTCAATATGGAAGCTGCGTGGCATGTTCAACTTCCGAAAAGCGTTCAAAAACCAAAGCAGTTCTGGGTTTTCGGTGCTTGAAAACCAAAATGATCGACTTCTGAGACGTTCGAAAACCAAATACCACTGTCTTCTGAAGCTTACTGCCTCCTGAACAGTGGGGGTAGAAAATAGCCGTTGAATACAGAAAGTTAGCTGCATTGCAAAGGTCTGAGTAAATGAAAGGTTTTTTTTCACCTTGTGCCCAAACGAAGCCAACGTGGGAGAGCCAAGTGCCTTTCAGGAGAGACTTCCCATTAGGTAGCCGCCATCATTGGAGTCTCACATTTGCAGGATGACCATTTCTAAGGCCCTGAGAGGTACCGTGGCTGGCTGGCTGCCAGCTACTAAGTGGTTCTGCTCTCAGGCCAAATTTCCTGAGCTGCCTTCCTGGCCCAGTTCACCGTGACAGAAACCAGAGTGCACGGAAATGCCATTTACCTTCCCGCCACAACGGTACCTATTTATCTACTTGTGCTGGTGTGCTTTCGAACTGCTAGGTTGGCAGGAGCTGGGACAGAGTAACAGGAGCTCATTCTGTCGCGGGGATTCAAACCACCAACCTTCCAATTGGCAAGCCCAAGAGTCTCAGTGGTTTAGACCACAGCGCCACCCGTGTCCCTATCTAGTAACTATGGTCCATGCTTAAGGCATCACACTTTATTATAAGTGTGTAACTATGAGAGAGTGAGGGCTCAGAGGCAAGATTTCATTATATTCATGTTGCTACTTATTTTAACAGGGACGCGGGTGGCGCTGTGGGTAAAAGCCTCAGCGCCTAGGGCTTGCCGATCGAAAGGTCGGCGGTTCGAATCCCCGCGGCGGGGTGCGCTCCCGCTGCTCGGTCCCAGCGCCTGCCAACCTAGCAGTTCGAAAGCACCCCCGGGTGCAAGTAGATAAATAGGTACCGCTTACCAGCGGGAAGGTAAACGGCATTCCGTGTGCTGCGCTGGCTCGCCAGATGCAGCTTTGTCACGCTGGCCACGTAACCCGGAAGTGTCTCCGGACAGCGCTGGCCCCCGGCCTATAGATGTGAGATGGGCGCACAAACCCCAGAGTCTGTCAAGACTGGCCCGTTCGGGCAGGGGTACCTTTACCTTTACCTTACTTATTTTAACATCTCCCAGGGTCATTTACCGGCCTCTCCTCTCCCCTCCTCTGAGTATTCCTGTTTGGCCTTATGTTTTCTTCTATAACTGACGTGATATCCACAGAAGTGTTTGCTCTGGAGTTGCAAAAAACTCTTCTTTAATTAGAAATGGCTCTATGCAAACAAAGACAGCGCTCATGGGAGTGAGGAATGTTGTTTTCCGCCACCCACAACAAGGGGAGTTTAGGAGAATACCGTGAACAGAGGCTTTGCTCCCGCAAAGCTCACGGATCCTTCTGTTGGTGTTAATTAAAAGTCTTCTGACTTTGCCTTTTAACACACACACACACACACACACACACACACACACATATATCTCCAAGAAACCTTGACCACCAGTCCCGTCCTCCCAAACCACAGGCTCAAGTAGGGATGGCCATTGGGGACTGTGAAGGCTGCTTTCTTTGTTACCTGCCAGAATAGCAGTAATGCTGTTAAGAGCAGTTTCTTACCTTATTTTTCTGCACCGGCTCCCACCTTCTAAATTATGAATATCAAAACAGTAGCTGCTACAAGGGGAAGGAAAGGAAAACAGCTTTCATTCCTCTCTGGGGTGAGAGAGAAGGGGGGACCAGGGAAGGAGAGGAGAAGAAGGAGACCACACTTCCTTTGCCTCTTGGCCCCTTCCCCATATATTCCTTATGTCTTTTTACAGTGTCTGTTTAAGCCCATGGTTCCCAGCATGGGAGGGGGGGAATTAGATTTCCAAGGGGGGCAGTTCAAGAATGAGTTATTAACAGTTAATGGCCCTTTAGGCTTCCTCCACATGAATAGGAGTTTGTTGTTGTTCAGTCGTTTAGTCGTGTCCGACTCTTCGTGACCCCATGGACCAGAGCACACCAGGCACTCCTGTCTTCCATTGCCTCCCGCAGTTTGGTCAGACTCATGCTGGTAGCTTCGAGGACACTGTCCAACCATCCCGTCTTCTGTCGTCCCCTTCTCCTTGTGCCCTCCATCTTTCCCAACATCAGGGTCTTTTCCAGGGAGTCTTCTCTTCTCACGAGGTGGCCAAAGTCTTGGAGCCTCAGCTTCAGGATCTGTCCTTCCAGTGAGCACTCAGGGCTGATTTCCTTCAGAATGGATCGGTTTGATCTTCTTGCAGTCCATGGGACCCTCAAGAGTCTCCTCCAGAACCAGAATTCAAAAGCATCAATTCTTCGGCGATCAGCCTTCTTTATGGTCCAGCTCTCACTTCCATACATCACTACTGGGAAAACCATGGCTTTAACTATACGGACCTTTGTTGGCAAGGTGATTTCTCTGCTTTTTAAGATGCTGTCTAGGTTTGTCATTGCTTTTCTCGCAAGAAGCAGGCGTCTTTTAATAGGAGTTTACTTTTTGAATAATAAGATTTATGTGACGGGGGGGGTGCATCAGGATTTTGGAGATGCTTAGGTGGGGCATGGCCAAAAAAAAGGTTGGGAACCACTGATTTAAGCTCCTAATATTTCCCTGAGCTTCTGTATCTTATAAGGAATAGGTAGTTCTTTGAAGGATTTCAGAATGCGCCTTTACCCAGTGTTAACTCAAAGAGCAAATCTTGTGGTTTTATGTTTTGATTTTGTTCTGTGAAGCACCCTGAGACCTTCGGGTATAGAGTGATATATAAATTCAAATAATAATAATAATAATAATAATAATAATAATAATAATTTATGTATTTATGTCTGTGAGTGCTGCAGCAAGATCATTAAATGCCCCCAAACTGGTGTACCTGTGAAAGAGGAGTGGCGGTTGAAATGGATGGACTGTGCGGAAATAACAAGTTTCAACTAGTAAAACCAGAGAACAAAATGGAAGTTTTCAAGGAGGAGTGGAAAATGTTTGTAGATTATTATTTTCAATTATTAATTGTGAATAGGTTAGCATGCTGGCGGGTTTGGAGAAAGTCCAGCAGTAAAGTTTGCTTTGAGAATAAAGTTGATAAAAGAAGGGCATGGATTAGTTACAATATGCAGCGGCAAAAGATAATTTTTTACGTGTTGTAAGCCACCCAGACTGGCTGGGGAAACCCAGCCAGATGGGTTGGATATAAATAATACAGTTGCTTTTGTTGTTGTTGAATTATTGTAAACATTTCTGAGGAGGTGGGTGGCGCTGTGGTCTAAACCACTGAGCCTCTTGGGCTTGCCAGTCAGAAGGTTGGTGGTTCAAATTCCTGTGATCAGGTGAGCTCCCGTTGCTCTGTCCCAGCTTCTGCCAACCTAGCAGTTTGAAAGCACACCAGTGCAAGTAGATAAATAGGTACAACGGCAGCCGGAAGGTAAACAGCGTTTCCATGTGCTCTGGTTTCTGTCACGGTGTTCTCTTGCGCCAGAAGCAGTTTAGTCATGCTGGCCACATGACCCGGAAAGCTGTCTGTTGAAAACGCCGGCTCCCTCGGCCTGAAAGCGAGATAAGTGTCGCAACCCCATAGTCAAATTCGTTTTGACTTAACCATCCAGGGATCCTTTAAAAAAACAACTACCCATTTCTGGAATGCTGCCTGTAACTCTTGGAGGAGGAGAAAACATTAACCAATTTCCTCTGAAACCTGTATCCCATATCACCATCAGAAGGATGCAGAGAGAGAGAGAGAGAGAGAGAGAGAGAGAGAGAGAGAGAGAGAGAGATGTCTGCGCTTTCCATTTTTGGAAAGAAACAAATGGTTTGCTCCCGTTTTGGCCGTCCTGCTTGCAAGGTGAGTGGACTCAGCCTCTTTTCACTTTCTGTTTTCCCTTTGGCCACCTGGTGCCAATTCCCAGGGCAACCGTGACAGCTGGTCGGTGTCCAAAGTCCTTGCCTGTTGTTTAAACTTGCATCAGGAAATGATTTGTCAGGAGATCAAAGCCCTGGTGGGGCAAATGAACCATTTTGCCATACCGCAAGTTTGGCCTGGATGTAAACATCGCCTGACATATTTACGAGGCCCGTCAAAGCTCTTGACACATGAACGATCTCTGTCTTTCGCACAAATCTGACGTGTCTAATTTCATATGGTGCCCATAGGGCTAATCAGGCTTGCACTTGAGGGAGGAGGTGAAGCGTGCAATGGCAGGAGACGGATGGCTTATTTAAGAAGTGAAGCCCCGTTCTAGGGGTGTGGACTTTCTTCATATGATTATTTACTCTTTTAGGTCCCCTTCCAGTCCTCTGGAAGAAAGTGAACAGCGCAATGCACATGTTGGTAGTCATAGTGTTAGATGAGGCAGGGGTTTATCAAAATAAATGATTTGGAAGCCATCGTAATTTAGACACTCAACAAATCATAGAATCAGTGAGCTGGAAGGGACCCCCTGCAATCTGGGGGCTTTTACCCAATGCTGGACTCAAACCCACAACCCTGAGATTAAGAGTCTTCTTCTTCTATGCTTGCCTTCTTCCTGTGTTACAGATGCAAATAATTTTGTTTAATTTTTTTTGCCTTTGCTTATAGAGAGAAAGGGATGCAGATGATGCTGTGGGTTAAACCACAGAGCCTAGGACTTGCCGATCAGAAGGTCGGCGGTTCGAATCCCCGCGACGGGGTGAGCTCCCGTTGTTCGGTCCCTGCTCCTGCCAACCTAGCAGTTCGAAAGCACATCAAAGTGCAAGTAGATAAATAGGTACTGCTCCGGCGGAAAGGTAAATGGCATTTCTATGTGCTGCTCTGGTTTGCCAGAAGTGGCTTATTCATGCTGGCCACATGACCCGGAAGCTGTACGCTGGCTCCCTCGGCCAGTAAAGCGAGATGAGCGCCGCAACCCCAGAGTTGGCCACGACTGGACCTTATGGTCAGGGGTCCCTTTACCTTTATAGAGAGAAAAGAGGCACATTATTTTTCACTCTATAAGATGCACCAGACCATAAGACGCACCTAGTTTTTGGAGGAGGAAAACAAGAAAAAAAATATTCTGAATCTCAGAAGCCAGAACAGCAAGAGGGATCGCTGTGCAGCGAAAGCAGCGATCCCTTTTGCTGTTCTGGCTTCTGGGATAGCTGCATAGCAGCCTGCATTCGCTCCATAAGACACCCACACATTTCCCCTTACTTTTTAGGAGGGAAAAAGTGAGTCTTATAGAGCAAAAAATACGGTATTTCTTATGTGTACTATTAGCTAAACCAACCTCCCAAGTCTGTACTGCTGATACCATTTCATATCACTAAAATGCATTGCACCTTTAACTCACTAATAGCCCTGGTAACTGTGGGATAAAGGCCTGGTACAAAGCCATCCAGATACCAGTACTATTTTTAACAAAGATATTAATGCTTATTGATTACAAGATTATGTAGGACACAAGCTTATGCGATTCCTTTAATGGAATACTGTCTCCATAAATGGGGGTATACTTTGCTAACTTGTCAAATAAATGCAGCTTATGTTACACTACTATTACTTTGCCCAAACTGCTTTGATGAAACTTAGAATCGTAGAGCTGGAAGGGACCCCAGGGGTCATGTAATCTGACCCCCTGCAATGCGGGAATCTCAGCTAACCTTTTGCACACAAAAACAAGGCGGACATATGTAGGTTAAAGCAAAAAAAAAAAAAAAAAGCTTGCACGAAAAGGCTGCTTTGAAAATTCAGTTTATGTGAATAGTAGTGTATTCAGCATCCCATGCTAACAAGCAAAAACAGATGGAATAGCTAGCATGAAGCTCCCGCTACCAAATGCACCCCCATTTACAAATACATTGTTCATCAGTTTATATATGCATATATTGCAATCGTATGATCATCAAGCCAGTCATGGATTGTATGGAACAATGCTAAGCCAGGGATAGTGGTTTGTTGTTCCTGCTTGATGATGATACACATCTGGCTGGGTTTCCCCATGGTGGTTTACACCACATAAAAAAATGTAAAACGTTAAACATAAAAAGCTTATACAAGGCTGCTTTCAGATGTCTTCTAAAAGTTGCATAGTTCTTTATCTCCTTGACATCTGAAGGGAGGGCGTTCCACAGGCTCTCTGCCTGGTCCCCTGTAACTTTGCTTCTCTCAGTGAGGGAACCAGTAGAAGACCCTTGGAGCTGGACCTCAGTGTCTGGGCAGAACAATGGGGGTGGAGACACTCCTTCAGGTATAATAATAATAATAATAATAATAATAATAATAATAATAATAATTTGTATCCTGCCCTCCCCGGCCAAAGCCGATGCCGTTAAAGGTCAGCACCAACACTTTAAAGGTCAGCACCAACACTTTGAATTATGCTTGGAAACGTCCTGGGAGCCAATGTAGATCTCCCAGGACTGGTGTTATACGGTCTTGGCGGCCACTCCCAGTCTGATAAGGGGAACAAATGAAGTGGGTGCCTGTTCCACCTTCAGAGTAAACCAATTGAATGAAAAATGGGTTGTGAAGACAGCCTTTGGGGTTTACTTTTTAAAGCTGCTTTTTCAATACAAAGGGGTTTTTTTGGGGGGGGGGTTGCTGCTAAATCAGTGTTTCAGGACAAGCAGAAGTTTCTAGACCAGTGGTGGCCAAACTTGGCCCTCAAGCTGTTTTGGGACTACAACTCCCATCATCCCTAGCTAACAAGACCCAGTGTTCAGGGATGATGGGAATTGTAGTCTAAAACAGCTGGAGGGCAGGTTTGGCCACCACTGTTCTAGACAAATCACCCCATGAAATTTGACCAGCCTAAGAGAGTCCCAGGACGCGGGTGGCACTGTGGGTTAAACCACAGAGCCTAGGACTTGCCGATCAGAAGGTTGGCGGTTCGAATCCCTGAGACGGGGTGAGCTCCCGTTGCTCGGTCCCTGCTCCTGCCAACCTAGCAGTTCGAAAGCACGTCAAAGTGCAAGTAGAGAAATGGGTACCGCTCCGGCGGGAAGGTAAACGGCGTTTCCGTGCGCTGCTCTGGTTCTCCAGAAGCGGCTTATTCATGCTGGCCACATGACCCGGAAGCTGTATGCCGGCTCCCTTGGCCAATAAAGCGAGATGAGCGCCGCAACCCCAGAGTCAGTCACGACTGGACCTAATGGTCAGGGGTCCCTTTACCTTTACCTAAGAGAGTCCCATAAAAGAGAAGGAGTTGTGAAGAATGTTGCACTTGAATCTGGGAGGGTGGGAAATGTTTTCCGCAAGATGCCCAGGGTAGATTTCTGGTGGGAACTCTGCAACAGTGGAGAGCAAGGAGTGGCTTATAAGGCTCGTATGATACATGCCAGCAATTAGCTTGAGGGTGTAGGAAGGTTGAACATGCAAGGTGGGAAATGTTTGTGTTTCCCATTAAACTTAATTGCCATTCTTAACACATTTATGGCGTTGAGAAGTCTTAACCTGAGAACGTGCTGGTGCCATCATGGTACCACCTGTTTTGGCTTGTGTCTCCGCCACTTTCCACCAGCGAGTGATGTTATAAAACAAGGACTGAGGGTGTAACTGCTCAGACTGGTGCTTCTGCAGCTCCAGTGTATGGCAGATGTTAATATGACATTGCCTAGGCTTGCACTGGAAGACAGAATATTTCTACAAGCCCCAAGGCGCCATGCAAGGAAAGCGTTAGGTATTTCTCTGAAGAACAACAACAGCAAAAGGAAAGGAATTCCATTCAGAAGCTGAGAGATTAGCATTCTTTGTTTCATGCAAAGGCAGCTACAGGCCACAGAGGACTTCAGCCTTGCAGTTTTTTACATAGTTTTGATCCATTCCTTAACATTTATACATTTATTTCTGTACTCTAAGCTGGCAACTCCGCTTCTGATCAATGTGATAGTAAATGGATGATTTTTACTGGAGAATTTGATTTTCTTTTTACGATTCAGTTACATATTGCATGCTGTGTCTATTGCTAAAAGATTGCAAAAAACTTTTCCCCCCTCATTAATGCCCCCCAAATTGTAAAAAGTGTTGCAAATAGTCTCATTACAGATCTACTTTATTTATTTTAGAAGAGTTACATATTACCCTTCGGCAATGCTTCCAGGACACGGTCTCATGCAACACAACAACTTTAAAAAGATTGCAGAAGCACGGCAGGTGTGTTAAAATAGGTGCAGCCTTCCAGATTTTGAAATCTATTTGAGTGTTGCTTACCATTACTTCTCGGGAAAATGTCAAGTATGAAACATCTTCTGAAAGGAACACTCATTTTCATTTGACTTTTGAAAGCGCAGCTTTAAACATCTGAGTAACTTTCTGTTCAGACTTTAATTATACTTTGTCTGTGGATCAAAGGACATAGGAAATGTCAACTCATTAGAAGTTGACTTTCTACTGTTTCAGTCTATAAAATGCCACCCGTTTTCCCAGAGAGGTCAAGTTCCAGGGAACACAATACAGTAAAGCAGTGTGTGTTGCGTGTTAGAGGCAGAGACTGTATTTTGCAGCACAGCTCATGCAGTTTTGGGGCTCAATTCCTCCAAAGCATAAGATGGGCGGGGTATAAATAATAAATTACTACTACTACTACTACTACTACTACTACTACTACTACAATGTGGGACACAGGTGGCGCTGTGGGTTAAACCACAGAGCCTAGGACTTGCCAATCACAAGGTCAGTGGTTCAAATCCCCGCGACGGGGTGTGCTCCCGTTCTTCAGTCCCTGCTCCTGCCAACCTAGCAGTTCAAAAGCACGTCAAAGTGCAAGTAGATAAATAGGTACCAGCGGGAAGGTAAACGGCATTTCCATGCACTGCTCTGGTTTGCCAGAAGCGGCTTAGTCATGCTGGCCACATGACCTGGAAGCTATCCCAGTCAGCCATGACTGGACCTAATGGTCAGGGGTCCCTAAACCTTTACCTTTACTACTACTACTTCTTAATGTAGCAGGTCCCTCTAAAGCCATGAACCACGTCCAACATGGCAATTACTGTGCTTCTGCGACACACGCGGCGCGATAGAGCGCTTCTGCGCATGTGCGCACGGCGAAACCCAGAAGTATACACTTCCGGGTTTGCCACGTTCATAACTCGTAATTACGTTACCCGAAGGTAACGTAACCCGAGGTACCACTGTATTTTTAAATGCATAGTTACATATACATGTACTATTCTCCCACACATTGAAGGTCCAGTGAAAACTGGTGGAATGAAGACTGTTTTACATTCATGCTAATGAAATGGCTGGTTTCATGAATGTTCCCCATGCCTTAAGCGACTTGAACAATTCTGTTTTTATCTTCAGTGCTAAATGCAACCACACTCCCAACTTTGCACGTTGTTTTGAGCTCTTGTCTTGTGTGTCTGTGGTTGGTAGCTAATGTGGGGTTAGGTAAGGCTTTTCTAGATGTCTGCCAGTGTGGAATTGACTTTAAGCCAGAGGAACATGCATTTGTTTTTTAAGAGAGAATATATTATACATTACTCACCCTGAGCCTTGAGGGATCAGACTGGTTAAAAATGAATAAATCTGTGCTGCTGAGTGACTAATGCATGCTGCTGTAGTTTTATTACGGGGCGTTTGGTAACAGGGGTAGCGGGTAAGAAATGCACGTTCAAATGTTTCTCCTGGTTGTGCTTGGTGTTTTTAATGGTAGTTCATCTTGTTTATAAACCATTGTTGGCTTTCATCCAGGGAGCTCTGGGAAGCAAAACAGGCTGGATGATGGCCTAGAGCAGGCATCCCCGAACTTGGCCCTCCAGATGTTTTGGGACTACCACTCCCATCATCCCTAGCTAACAGGACCAGTGGTCAGGGATGATGGGAATTGTAGTCCCAAAACATCTGGAGGGCCGAGTTTAAGGATGCCTGGCCTAGAGCATTTTATGATCTCAACTGAGCACATCATTGTGCCTCGCAGTGTGACGGTGTGAGCCCTGAAAAAGACCTTTGGTTCCTCCATTGGATTCTCAAGTAGCCATCTGCCAGAACCTGCCAGAGTGGGCTGTTTTCTGCTGACCCAGCTGCACCAGATTCTGAGAAGGACCCACTCAGGACTTGAATGGCCACCAACTTGGATGGCTTTAGCAGAGGATTAGATAAATTCATGAAGGATGAGGCTATCAACAGCTACTTGCCATGGTGGCCATGTTCCACGGGGGTAGAGCAAACACAAGGGCTGGGACAGAGCAGCGTTTGAAATTCGCCAGGTGCATTTTGCACCTGTCTACTGGGTGGCACTGTGGGTTAAACCACAGAGCCTAGGACTTGCCGATCAGAAGGTCAGCAGTTTGAATCCCCGCAACGGCGTGAGCTCCTGTTGCTCGGTCCCTGCTCCTGCCAACCTAGCAGTTCAAAAACACGTCAAAGTGCAAGTAGATAAATAGGTACCACTACGGCGGGAAGGTTAACGGTGTTTCCCTGCGCTGCTCTGGTTCGCCAGAAGCGGCTTAGTCATGCTGGCCACATGACCCGTAAGCTGTACACCGGCTCCCTCGGCCAGTAAAGCGAGATGAGTGCCGCAACCCCAGAGTCGGTCACGACTGGACCTAATGGTCAGGGGTCCCTTTACTTTTACCTTTACCGGCCGCTAACGACCAAGTGAAGATGCCCAGGAGCCAGGATGGTGCCTGAAATCTCCACCATCTGGAGGTGCCTGCCTGGCGGTCCTTGGATCTGGACTGTTTTTACACATTAGCAACACATCCTGTAGAATTCTATCCATTATATTTTATCTGCACAATCAGAATGAGTTTCAGCGACCAAAAGGTCTTACTGAAAAATACGACTTTTGAGCCGTCTGGCGCCAAAGTGGCACCTAGGCATTCCATTTTGGCAACCATAACCCTGGTTTAAGGAGCTGTTTGGCACCTAGGTTATATATTGGAGTTTCTAACACCTGGACAGGGTAGAGAGAGACAAATTAAGCTTTTACTCTGAGGAAGCTTAAGACTTCAAAATACTATGCAGCTCCTCTAGGTTCTAAGGAAACTCCACAGGTCTCAAGTGAGATGGAATACTATTGTCATTACATCTTGGAAGCGTTCTGAAATTGACTTCGGATATTTTAAGCAATTGGCAGAGGAAGACTATAATTCACATTTTGTTGCCTCACACAGCCTGTGTACAGTGTGAAATGCAAATTATCACGCCCTCTGTTACTAATGCTTCATTTGTCGTTATTTGTTTGTGGTGTCTGACCTGTGCTCAATTTACATAATTTACACCATTATTAACAGGCTGATCTTAATTACCCTGCAACTTATTTTAAGCAAATGGTAAGTTGAGTCGTGGTTGGGATGAGCCAGCTATCTCGTTTCTCCGCTCACAAAAAGAGGGTGTTACCAAGGCGATGGTCATCAGTGATACATGATCATGACAACATACTTGTAAAGCAGACGTTCTTGCTTGGGTGATCCACAGAATGGTGAGCTACAACCCTATTTTATTGTTCAAACAAAACGAGTTTCGTCCTCTGCTTATCCCAATAAGACACCCAATGGATATGGTGTCTTTTTAAGGCGGGTGGCTGGTACGTCCAGTCAAATGAGTTGCATCAGGTGGTGGTTGGGATAAAAGACTGGAGGTGGTTTGTTTTTTGATAGTGCTAATGTGGCCTCTCATTTATATTGGAAATGCCTGCCAAGTGTGAGTGTGTTTGTGTTGAAAAAAACCACACGATTTTTCACTGCTAAGAACAAGAAATTACAATGAGATGTGTCAACTTGTGCATAAGCCACGGCCAAATTTTGAACCTCAGACTTCTGAGTTGTGTTCCCCCACCCCATTGTAGTCATCCAGTTTGCCCCACCCCCTGATTTAATTAAACAGCGTGATTTGCATTTTGTGATATGCTAAATTCTACTCATCCCCCTTTTCAGAAGAGGCTGCTTCTTGTGATTTATTCAGTTTGTGTTTAAAGTATAAGGACCATTTCTAAGTCATGTTTGAACAATAAATTGTTGTTGTTGTTTAGTTGTTTAGTCGTGTCCGACTCTTTGTGACCCCATGGACCAGAGCACGCCAGGCCCTCCTGTCTTCCACTGCCTCCCGCAGTTTGGTCAAACTCATGTTGGTAGCTTCGAGAACACTGTCCAACCATCTCATCCTCTGTCATCCCCTTCTCCTTGTGCTCTCCATCTTTTCCAACATCAGGGTCTTTTCCAGGGAGTCTTCTCTTCTCATGAGGTGGCCAAAGTATTGGAGCCTCAGCTTCAGGATCTGTCCTTCCAGTGAGCACTCAGGGCTGATTTCCTTCAGAATGGATAGGTTTGATCTTCTTGCAGTCCATGGGACTCTCAAGAGTCTCCTCCAGCACCAGAATTCAAAAGCATCAATTCTTCGGCGATCCGCCTTCTTTATGGTCCAGCTCTCACTTCCATACATCACTACCGGGAAAACCATAGCTTTGACTATATGGACCTTTGTAATAAATTATACAGAGAGAAAACTACTCTCTGGTGATGTGGGCCCTTATTTTCTCTCTTCTGGGTGTTGGTTGGGTTCAGGGTCCCGAAAGCATTACTTGAGAATCAGGCCTTGAGCAGTTTAGCTTGTCTTTAGCTGTGCTATAAGAGAGATCTTCTGCCTCTTACAGCTTTTTTCACATCCTGATAGGATACTACTTTTTCTGTATGACAAGCTTTTGATAGAACCCAGCACTGCATTTTACCATTCCATGATATTTTCCAAGATATCAGATGTACAATTCAAAAATTCCTTCTAAAAAGGTGAGGTTATTTGAGAGACAGGCTAAATGTACTAATTAACAGATTGCATGTTTACAAAGGAATATTGGTTTCATATCAAGGTCCGTATAGTTAAAGCTATGGTTTTCCCAGTAGTGATGTATGGAAGTGAGAGTTGGACCATAAAAAAGGCTGATCACCGAAGAATTGATGCTTTTGAATTATGGTGCTGGAGGAGACTCTTGAGAGTCCCATGGACTGCAAGAAGATCAAACCTATCCATTCTGAAAGAAATCAGCCCTGAGTGCTCACTGGAAGGACAGATCCTGAAGCTGAGGCTCCAATACTTTGGCCACCTCATGAGAAGAGAAGACTCCCTGGAAAAGACTCTGGTGTTGGGAAAGAAGGAGGGCACAAGGAGAAGGGGACGACAGAGGGTGAGATGGTTGGACAGTGTTCTCGAAGCTACCAACTTGAGTTTGACCAAACTGCGGGAGGCAGTGGAAGACAGGCGTGCCTGGCGTGCTCTGGTCCATGGGGTCACAAAGAGTCGGACATGACTAAACAACAACAACAACAACAATCATTGATGCTAAATGTCCTCTAATAACTGTTCCAACTTCGAAAAGTACTGAAGCTTCCTCTTGCGAAATCTTGAATTATTTGTCTTTTGTTCCACTGCCTCCTGACTCTGCAGAGGAATTCCTTGCCCCCCACACACTTCAAATATGCCCACATTTCTCTGGATGTTTACAAAAGGAAGAAAAATTCACACACCATGCATTTAGCTTGCCATCTCTTTAGAGGCTGGATATACATGAAGCGTTGCAGAATTAGACTAAAACAGGAGCTTAGCAGCAAGATAAGGACAGCAATTGGGAGCACCAGAATGTGGCTTAATTTCAGTGTCCGCTGGCTTGTTAAGAATTTTAATCTTGCTTGCATTCCATTATTGCTAGGTCACGTCCCTTTGTTACACTAGTTAATGGCAACTGTTTAGAAAGATTCTGCAGTAGATTATTACCGATTAAATTAATTGGTTGATCAGACGTTCTTAAACCTTCTTTCTTCATAATTTGTATTCTAATGATTTGAATTCAAAACTCCCCTTCTTTGTTTTGTTTCCTCTCTTCTTTGCTATGAACACAACACATCCTGCTAAAAGACTCCCCTGGCTGAGTGGAAAAAGGGCTTTGCAGAATACCTTTCCACCAGGAGAACGGGGAATCTTATTATATTACCCTGGCTGTTCTAACTTTGAACATTTAAATGTCAATGAATTACTGTTAGAGTAAAGGCATTTTGTTGCCCACACAGAGCAACACCGAAAATATAGAAGTGAATATTTAGATCATTTTCAGAATTCAACAGATAAATGGGAACCATGACCATTTAAATCAGGGGTCAGCAAACTTTTTCAGCAGGGGGCCAGTCCACTGTCCCTCAGACCTTGTGGGGGGCCAGTCTATATTTTTTTGGAGGGTGGGGGAATGAATGAATTCCTGTGCCCCACAAATAACCCAGAGATGCATTTTAAATAAAAGGACACATTCTACTCGTGTAAAAACACCAGGCAGGCCCCACAAATAACCCAGAGATGCGTTTTAAATAAAAACACACATTCTACTCATGTAAAAACACACTGATTCCTGGACCGTCCGCGGGCCGGATTGAGAAGGCGATTGAGCCGGATTCGGCCCCCGGGCCTTAGTTTACCTACCCATGCTCTAGATGTTGTGGGATTAGATCTCCCATAGCCAGTGGAAAATGATGTAGTTCAGTAACATCTGGAAGTCCAGGGAACCCAGCCCAAGCTGTTACTCTTGGCTCTGGATATTTTTAATTTGACAAACTAAGGCCCGGAGTCCGGATGTGGCCCAATAACCTTCTAAATCCGGTCCGCGGACAGTCCGGGAATCAGTGTGTTTTTGCATGAGTAGAATGTGTCCTTTTATTTAAAATGCATCTCTGGGTTATTTGTGGGGCATAGGAATTCGTTCATACTTTTTTTCCAAAATATAGTCCGGCTCCCCCACAAGGTCTGAGGGGCAGTGGACCGGCCCCCTGCTGAAAAAGTTTGCTGACTCCTGTTTAAATCCATAACATCCATGAGTATTTGTGTGTCTTAGTCAAAGTACTCACTGGAAACATTTTCAATTGAACAGGAATCTGCTAAGTATCTATAACAAATGTTCATATTGGCAACAAAATGGCAAATACGTTTCAACGTAAGTACTTGCAAACAAGTTGACAAATGCAATTCCGTGTTTGATCCGATGTGAAAAGAACCTGATTCCGTGGCAATTGTGCTCCATTCACAAGTCCACCAAAACAGCAAAACCGAAGTACAGAATTTTCCCTTAACATTTTAACTAAATCGCAAAAGGGATTGTATCTACTTCTGCTTAAATACATTAAGCATGTTTTCAAATTACCTTGAATAATCCGTTTTGAAGATGGTTTTAAAGTTTTTGGGTCCCCCCCCCCAAAATCATGATGTAGTAGCACATTTTGGAGAGATGCATTCCAGGTCAACAAAGGAGAAATTGAATTTAAGTTAATTTTCTGACTGTAGATGCATTTTAATGGTTCCTTTAACAAGTTGGGGGGCCGGCTGGCAGGTTTAGGGGGGAGGGCGAGCACATTAAAGTGCTAAAAAATAGGCATTCGCTCAAAGGCTGCCTTTCCCCTACTTATTGCTTGCATGTTAGTTACCAACAATTATAACACCATGGAGTTAGCATGACAAATCAAACTATCAATGTAACAACAATGTTTGAAGTTGCAGCCTTCTGTTCACAAGTGTGTGTAAGACCTCACATGAAAGCTTGATAACAAGTTTTCTCAGTGTTTAAGGAATGAATAAGTTGGAACTTAACTGAATGGCAACAAATCATACCCTGCTCGCTACAATTAAAATTTAATTATAGTAATGTAGTATCGCTAGAGACATGCCCTCTGGGTAAAGAAATCATGTAGGGAAAATGGTTTGTTTCATTAATCATTATCCTTCTGAAATACACTTGCTCGTTTTACAGATAAGCTGTGGATTCTGGAAGTCCTAACATAGCCTTGCTGTGGGTTTACAAAAGAGTTTAGCATATGTGGGAATACACACACACACACACACACACACACACACACAATGGTACCTCTGGTTACATACGCTTCAGGTTACATATGCTTCAGGGTTACAGAGTCTGCTAACCAAGAAATAGTGCTTCAGGTTAAGAACTTTGCTTCGGGATGAGAACAGAAATCGTGCTCCGGTGGCACGGCAGCAGCAGGAGGCCCCATTAGCTAAAGTGGTGCTTCAGGTTAAGAACAGTTTCAGGTTAAGTACGGACCTCCAGAACGAATTAAGTACGTAACCCGAGGTACCACTGTATATATTTTCTCAGTGGAAAAGAAAAATCTGTAGAACACAGTTAAAATAGGGAGGCTTGTTGTTGTTGTTGTTTTTAAAAATCATTATTAATTTAGACAGTAGGAAACCTTAAAAAATAAAGTTTTGTCAAGGCAGTATTTTTATGCCTCAACCATTTTACTGCATTGGACCTATTTTTGCAGCCATAGCCCAAGAAGGTGCAGGGCTTCTAGGTTTATTCTGCTGGAGTAAGCCTCTACTTTGTCGCCTGCATGTAATTTCAGTTGCTAAACACGATTGGTGGGGGGAAGGCAGGCAGGCAGAATATCGGATTGTTTTCTTTTTCTCTGTTCGGTGGTAGTGGATGAATGCTCTTTTTAAAGATAAAAAAATACATACCCAATTAGCTGTGTGTCTCAAGATACCAATAAAACCAAAAGGGCTTTTAAAATGTTAATTTCAAAGTGCTTTTCCCAGTTAACAGTAGCTGTGTGGGTGGACTGTCCTTGAATTTTGTGGACTTAATTTAGCGCCGCACAGAACCCAGTGATGGAAAACAGCTATAAATTGTCTGTGTGCAGCCATGCATTATTGATAAAGGGTAGTATAAAACTCCACAATTTCTTTATTTCATGTTGTCAGCACAACAGCTGGCTGACTATTTGCCCCCCCCAAACCTTTTCTTGCTCTTCACGTCACTCCCCCTCCTCCCCAAGTTGGTAAGCATAAAGGATCCCAGTTGCACATTTTGTTCCTGGTTCGTTTCAAAAATAAAAATAGTAAACGTCACTTAAAAAAAGGAGAGAGCAAATCCTTTTCCCACTCCCTGAATGAATACTGGAGCTTTAGGAGTGATTGTGCTATTGCCTGAAGTGTTTCTACAGAAGTCAATAGAGCCCTAGCTCAGCATCACACCTAGAAAGATCTCTGAAGTTTCTGAGTTATGCAAAGTGACTTGTGTCAGTGGTGGCCAAATCATAGATACAGTGGTACCTCGGGTTACATACTTTCAGGTTACATACGCTTCAGGTTACAGACTCTGCTAACTCAGAAATAGTGCTTCAGGTTAAGAACCTTGCTTCAGGATGAGAACAGAAATCGTGCTCAAGTGGCGTGGCAGCAGCAGGAGGCCCCATTAGCTAAAGTGGTATCTCAGGTTAAGAACAGTTTCAGGTTAAGAACAGACCTCCGGAACGAATTAAATACTTAACCCGAGGTACCACTGTACTAGGGCTGGGCAATGTTCAGTTTTCAGCATCGTGATGTATCGCCAGCCAAACATCATGATCTCACACACCAAAGAAAACCCCATGTTGCAAAACAGAACACTCTGAACAACAACAAGCGACAAGTCGGCTAATAGTATACTGACAATGTTTTTATAGCACTTTAACACTGTTTCAGAATTCATAAGCAGAAGATATACAAGATCTGCATGGAGTCACAAACGTAAAACACATCAAATAAACGCTCCATGAACAGGAATGGTAGGAGTAGTAAGTCACTGTCAAAGATCACTGAAATGGAGGCAGAAGGCCTTTCCACAGTCGATACCCTACAAACGTGAGATGTCGCAATATGGTGTTCTTAGCACATATGTCGCAATAGGGTGTTCTTAGCACAGCAGCAAACAGAGCTTCTGGGATAATGGACTGTTTCCATGATAATTCTCCATCAGCTGGCAATAATATGAAATGAAATCCATTACATTCAAATACAATACAGAGATTGAAATGACAGGCCTGCATATAAACAACCAATCATAAATACATCCCAAATTAATTGTCCCCAAAGGTACATCAAATTGGCCATGGATCAGCACTCACTTAAAAGTGTAGTAAGCTGATACAGTGGACCCTCGAGTTACGTGCCGCTCTGGATAAGTAACTTTTGAGTTGCAAATGCAGCAAACCTGGAAGTTTCCGGGTTATACTTCTAGGTTTCACCATGCGCACATGCACAGAAGCGCTCTGCGCACCGTGCACAACAGTGGCAGCTCCAGTTACGGACTTTTCCGGTTAAGTACGGCCCCCCGGAACAAATTTAATTCATATCCGGAGGGTCCACTGTACTGTTGGCAGAACCTTAGTAGCGTCATACAGGCTACTCACAGGTGCAATGGATCACATAAAATTTCAGGAAATTAAAAGATGCAGTATCCAAAATCTAGCAAAGAGAATACAAACAGTAGTCGTCATGATCTGGCGATGCATTGCAATGTGGAAAGGGAGGACCAAGCTCGGAGCGGAGGTGGTTTCAGCCTGGCATCTCATGGTTCCGGAGACGAGGCACTTTGGTCTTCCTGCACATCCCTCATTGGAGAAGTTTAAAGGGGGCAGCTGAGAGAGGAACAAGCTACTGTATGTTTCCGTGTATAAGACTGTTTTTTTCTTTAAAATATCATGCTAAAAAGTGGGGGTCATCTTATACATGGGTAGCGAATAGGGTAGACGTTTGACTGGTTGTTGCCAAGGCTGTCAGCGGGTGTTGTGGGTGTTATTGGATGCTGCGTCAATGTGTGGGTGTTGATTGGCTGATGCTCTGGCAGTTGGGTGTGCGATTGGCAGCTTCTGCCACCGGGGGGGGGGGGCAGATGGGAGGCGGATCTAGCGACGCGAGCGGCTGAGCGATTTACAACCCTTGTTAATCCCCACCAGGGCAGCTGTCTACCATCTGGTACGCAGGACGAGACCCTACCTGCCTGTAGACTGTCTGGCCAGAGTGGTGCATGCTCTGGTTATCTCCCGCTTGGACTACTGCCATGCACTCTACGTGGGGATACCTTTGAAGGTGACCTGGAAACTACAACTAATCCAGAATGCGGCAGCTAGACTGGGGACTGGGAGCGGCCGCCGAGACCACATAACACTGGTCTTGAAAGACCTGCATTGGCTCCCATTACGTTTCCAAGCACAATTAAAAGTGTTGGTGCTGACCTTTAAAGCCCTAAACGGCCTCGGCCCAGTAGACCTGAAGGAGCATCTCCACCCCCATCGTTCAGCCCGGAGGTCCAGCTCTGAGGGCCTTCTGGCAGTTCCTTCACTGTGAGAAGTGAGGTTACAGGGAACCAGGCAGAGGGCCTTCTTGGTGGTGGCACCTGCCTCCCGTCAGATGTCAAGGAGCTTCACAATATCCCAATATCCCTGAAGGAGTGTCTCCACCCCCATCATTCAGCCTGGACATGGAGGTCCGGCTCCGAGGGCCTTCTGGCAGTTCCCTCACTGCGAGAAGCCAAGTTACAGGGAACCAGGCAGAGGTCCTTCTCGGTGGTGGCACCTGCCCTGTGGAATGCCCTCCCATCAGATGTCAAGGAAATAAACAACTATATGACATTTAGAAGACATCTGAAGGCAGCCCTGTTTAGGGAAGTTTTTAATGTGTGATGTTTTATTATGCTTTTATCTATGTTGGAAGCCTCCCAGAGTGGCTGGGGAAGCCCAGTCACATGGACTGGGCAGAAATAATAAAATGTTGCTGTTGCTGCTGCTGCTGCTGCTGCTGTTATTATGAACAAGGGCTTCTGCTTGTGCAGTGGGGCTTTCCTCCCAAGCCTCCTGAAATTGGTTCAGGTTTTTTTTTTGGGGGGGGGGGGAGAACCCCCAGCACAGTGTTCAGGCAAAGGGGGGTCTAGTTGGTTCTGTCCTTCATGCTGATTTGTGCAGACTATAAACATTCAGCATAGTGTGATGTTGAATTCCACCCACTGAAATGTATGGGCCTGCCTTAGTCGCATTCATTAATTTCAGTAGGTCTACTCTGAGTAAATCACATTAACTACCATCTAATCTATGCATTTAAAAACAACAACACATTTTATTAATTTTTCAACAGAGCTACCTAATAACAACCATGGGCATTTTAAAACTTACATTGGTGTGGTTCTGTGTTGATAACTATCCTGGAACACTCAGAAAGCATGAAGTCCTCAAACAACTAAGTTCTGATCACTACATTAAATCTGGATTGTGTATTTCTGGTCAGTTTGTATTGGAAATCGCAAATACAGTGGTGCCCCGCAAGACAAATGCCTCGCAAGATGGAAAACTCGCTAGACGAAAGAGTTTTCCATTTTGGAGGTGCTTCGCAAAATGAATTTCCTATGGGCTTGCTTCGCAAGATGACAATGTCTTGCGAGTTTCTGCTGATTTTTTTCCCTCCCCCCTTTTTCTAAGCCGCTAAGCCGCTTATCAGCTGATCCGATCAGCAGATAAGCCGCTAAAAGCCGCTAATAGCACTAATCCGCTAATCCGTCAATGGGCTTGCTTCGCAAGACCAAAAAACCGCTAGACGAAGAGAATCACAGAACGGATTCTTTTCATCTTGCGAGGCACCATTGTACTGGATTCCTCAAGTGTTCCTACTTTCAAGTAAGCATTCTCCACTGATCATTCAGGTGGAGTGGGGATAATCTTTTAGGCTATTAACAAACTGGGGTCTGTTTAGGCAAGAAGTTAGCCATTTTATTTGCATGAGCAAAATACCACAACTGGACATCATCTTTGGCTTGGTATTTCAAAGAACTGGATTTCATGAGGGAGCAATTGTAACTCTGTTTCCTTTTACCATTTCAATAGCAGCCAATTTATCCATTATTTTGGTGGTCTCTCCCCCCCCCCTCCAAAAGGGACCCCAAAAAATCAATTCTTTCCATTAATTTTTAAAATGTTTGTATGAAAAACAGTTTCTTCTTAGCATTTTTTACCTGATATGCATAAATGCAAGGGGCGGTGGTGGTGGTCTCCATCGTGGAATTTTTTCTTCTGCCCTGGCTGAAGGACCTACAAGGAGGAAGCAATTCTTAGCATTCCATATCTTGCTGACTTTTAATATAAGTCACAAAGCAATTAAACTGGCTGTGTAGTTTCTGTCAGGAATAGCTCTTTCCTCAGTTAGCTAATATGATTGACAGAGGCTTGCTGGAGATTTACATTAAGAATAACTCATTCTTCAGACTTTTTTCTTCCATTTTCAAGTGGGAGTTGTGAGGGTAAATCAAATATACTGGCTATGTATGATTAAAATGCAGAAGTTATGATTTCTTATTGACTTTGTAAATCTCTTACCAGGTTTACCTTTACCTTATGATATATAATCCTTAAGGTACAGGGGGTTAGATAAAGTATTAAATTATTTGAAGTTCACTTCTTTAAACAAAGACTCTGAATCTAGTAGAAATGTAGAAGGAGAAAGTTAAGAAAAATTGGAACAAATGAAGCTTGTGAGCGTTATCTACTCCTTTCCCTACCTCCTTCCACAAACTCTATTCTTTTAATTTGGTGCAGGTAACTTTATTTAGAGGGCAAAATGTAGAATAAATCTGTCCCTGCTTCTGCACAGGCCAAAATTACTGAGAGACCTGTCTTTGCCCTTAGGAGTTATGAAACTTCATGAGAGCTTTTTAATGTCTGAAAAATAAACCCCATATTCTTTTATGCAGTTCTTGACTGGCCCCAGTTTGGCCAGTTCTTATATAGCCTGTAAGTAGGGTTAGATGTTTCCTGAAACAAATATTACAGTACTACTTTAAAAAAAGCTTGTTTTTGCACCAGATAAAAGTTTTGTGTGTGTGTGGTGGTGGAAATGAGATATGTGAAAAGGGCATTGAGAACTAAAACTTTGCTCCGAAAAATAGATTGGGGTGTTGGTCTCGATAGCTTTCCTTCTACTTCTTTATGGAGAATGTAGTGGATGATGGACCACGACTGAACCATTAGACAATTGCATCCTTTTCTAAAAAATAATAGTTTTTATTGGTTTTTACATTTTTATCTTCATCACAATCGCACCATCTCATATATGAACACAAACCCAATTAACCCCCTCCCCCCATGACTTCCCTCAACTTCCTCTTCTGGTTTGTTGTATGATAGTTTTCCTGCTTTTTGGTTATACCTTAATACTGTATATTCTAAGTTGAACCCTGTCAGGGAACTGCCATCAGTGCCGGAGGGAGAGAGCAAACTCCAGAGGGATTCCAGAGAGCGTCCCGGGAGTGGGAGAGGCAGCCCATCTTCTGGGGAAGAGAATCAGCGTAGCACCAGTGGAGAAGGGGGGCAGATGGGGGAATCGGCGAGGCGGTCCCATGACTCCTTGCCGGGGACCAGCGGGGAGAGTAGAGGTCCTCCGCTGCCTACGCCCTCCTTGCGCAGAAGGCTTTCGCGCAGAGAGAGTAGGAGGAGACTAGGCGTCAAAGAGCTTCTTTGCTGGAAGAAGTTTAAGAAACGCCCACTGACGGATTCTGCCAGCAATTGAGACAGCCACGGGAGAGTGGCTGTCCGGACAGAAAAGGTTCACTCAGGCAACCCAGCCAGGTGTTTGCACCGGCTTACGCACGAGCAACCCCTAGAACCATTACAAACCCTTTATAAGTGTTCAGTCAAATCCTGCTAGTGAGTTCATTTTTATTTATTTTTTTACAATATTTCCGTAAATACATCATAAATGGTTCCCATTCTTTTTAAAAAAGTCTCTCTTGTCCTTGTCTCTTAGTCTCTCAGTCAATTTGGCCATTTCTGCATAGTCCATAAGTTTGTCTTGCCATTCTTCTTTGGTTGGTATCTCGTCGCTTTTCTACTTTGGAGCTAGCAATATTCTAGCCGCCGTTGTCGCTTACGTGAAAATTTTCTTCTTCTCTTTGGGCAGGTCTTGACCTATAATGCCTAGTAAGAAAGCTTCCGGGCTTTTAACAAAAGTTATTTTAAACATCTTTTGACAATTGCATCCTTTTAAAGCACCAGGGAATCTGGAAGTCATAGCGCAGCTTGATTCTGTGGCGCTTGTAAAGGCAAGATTTGGAATCCAGTGCTTGACACCAGAAACCAAGTAGAATGATAGTCCCGGGCAGAGGCTCCTCTTTCCCACTACAGTGGTACCTCAGGTTAAGAACTTAATTCGTTCTGGAGGTCCGTTCTTAACCTGAAACTGTTCTTAACCTGAAGCACCACTTTAGCTAATGGGGCCTCCTGCTGCTACCGCGCCGCCGGAGCATGATTTCTGTTCTCATCCTGAAGCAAAGTTCTTAACCTGAAGCACTATTTCTGAGTTAGCGGAGTCTGTAACCTGAAGCGTATGTAACCTGAAGCATATGTAACCCGAGGTACGACTGTACTGTGTTTACGTACTTTAAAGACAAAGTTACAACAACAAAAATGTGGTTTTGAAACTTTGTGAAAAATGGGTGAGAGGCTAATTGGCATTCTGTGAATGGTGTAAAATCAACATTTATACAGTCATACCTCGTGTTACGTTTGCTTCATGATACGTTTTTTCAGATACCGGAAAGAGTTACTTTCGGTTTTCGCCCTTCACGCATGCGCAGACATGCAAAATGACATCATGCGCAGAAGCAGCAGCTGCAGGTTGCGTTCTATTCATGTTGAGAACGGGCCTCTGGAACGGATCCCGTTCGCAACGAGAGGTACCACTGTAGTTCTTACTCATGACAAAAATGCAGTTTTAAAGTGTCTTAATGCCCATCTCTTGCCATATAAAGCTGGCTGGTTCTCCTGCCTTCCTGATCTACAATGTATTCCTAATGCTAATCAGGGCTGGGCGATAAGCAGTTTTCAACATCACGATATATCACCAGCTAAACATTGCGATATACAATGAAGCTATGGAGAGTCATTGGCCGGCTTCACGGTTTCCCCCGCATTGTGATTTTTGCTGGCGCCAGGCTCTTATGATTCTCTGCAGGGAAAAGTTAAGCCGACAGAGTTAAAACAGGGGCTGCAGGAATTGAGAAAAGCATGTGTAAAAAATAATAATAATTTCAAAATAGTACAACAGGTACAGTTGGAAGGTTCTTTTTTATTGTAAATAAAACCACCTTCTATCTTTTTTCCTATTTCTTTTATTTCCTTTTCTTCTTCTATTTTCTTTTGTATATTTAGAATTTGTAATGTCTGAAATGTTTTATATTGTACAGTGATACCTCTGGTTGTGAATGGGATCCGTTCTGGAGGCCCGTTCGCAACCTGAAAAGAGGGTAACCTGAAGCACCGTATCTGCGCAGGTGCGCGGTGCAATTTGGTGTTTGTGCGCATGCGCGAAGCACAATTTAGTGCGTCTGCGCAAGCGGTGAAACCCGGAAGTAACCCTTTCCAGTACTTCTGGGTCGCCGCAGGACACAGTCTGAAAAAATGTAACCTGAAGCATCAGTAACATGAGGTATGACTGTATGTATTTTAAGTTTTCTGTATAATAAAGGTTGGGTTTTTTAAAAAAAAAATCAGCAGCATTGGCTGACTTCATGGTTTCCCCCACACTGTGATTTTTGCATAGCGCGCACACACACACACATCATGATTCACGATACCTTGCCAGGTCAAAAATTAGGAAACCGATATCACGATACAGACTTCAAACCAGTTTCAGACAATATATTGATAGATATATTGCCCAGCCCTTGCGCTGATAGTCACTGTTGTCGGTAAGGAACATATTCATGTGTACCTTTGCGGGGCTTACAATTTGTGGGGTGGGAAATGGGATTGCTTCATCCATAATCTTGCTGTTGCAGCTTTCCCCCAAATTCTGTGGTACTCGTGGGTTATTCACATCGACTTCTTCACTCTATAACACTGAACTAAGAATATCTATTTAATAAATCAGATAACAGTTGGGTACTTTGCCAGTCTTTGTAGCGTTTGACTGTGTGTCTGTGATGACAGAAGATAATGAGATGCTTCCCTCAAGGCTGTGTCAGGAATTGAGATATTTGAACAGGGAGAGTAGAGTCTATGTTAGGATGTGAAATAAGAGGAAGCAAACTTTCAAGCTCTGGAATCTAAGGTTCAATCTCTAGGCAGTCTGTCCTTGTTGAGGTGAATCTGGAAAGCACAGATTCAAATTTGTTTTCTAATTGACAAGATTCTTTCAAAAACGATAATGCTGGTTGATTTTTGGCATGCATTTGGGTTCTCTACCTTTAACATAAAACAACTAAAGGCACTCTGTGTGTGGACTTTTAAACAAGATAATACCTTTTTCATTGGCTTTTATAATTAAACAATATATATTTCTAAAAATCAAGTAGAATGGACACAGTAATATAAAAGTTTGACTTCGTTCTTGGCCTTTAGTCAACTGGCTGTAGGTCTGAGATGATTAAAATGTTCAAGGTGAATGGATTTCTGCAGCGTTAGTTTCAGAGTTATGGCACACCTCACTAATATAAGAAAACAAATAGCTCGCTTCCAGCTTATCTGTATTTTTCACAAATAAGTCCACAAAGAAGTAATTTATTCGTTTTAGGGGGAGGAAAGTGAGATTATGGAAGGGAGAAGCAGTTTAGAAGAACAAAGTCTGGGAAAATTTGGGTTATCTTGGGTGTGTCACAGAATCCTCACTGTTGTCCTTGGCAAAAACTTCGCTGGTTTTATCTTCAATAGAATCGTTTTTAATGAACTACCTGAAAGACATGACAATTTTCATAGCACTGTAAGTAGTGATAGGCATCAAAATTGTTGCAGCAACGAAGAATACGGTTGACACATTCTAAGTATCTTCCTTATATTGTTATTCTCTCTCCCCGCTTCGTCCATACTGTATATTTTTTAGTTTAGAAAAGTGTGGATATGATGAAAGTTTACAAAGTGTGTCGATATCGGAAATAGCCTCCCTTCCTTACCCAGTGAAATGGATTGGGCTAATTGGTTAGGACTAATCTTGGATAAGTTCACCTCAGCGGAAATTCAAATTAATTTATTAAGTGAGGAATCCCATGTTACAAATTCAAATGAAAGTTCTGTTTCAGGTTCTCATAATGTATACATTTTTGCTTTTTTTGGAATAACTTTTTTTGGGGTTTTATAAATGAGGATCATAGGAACAACAAACGATACAAATAAACAGACCCGAGTCTTCCCATATTGTTTGTAAATCACAGAACTAGCACGATGAATTTGTGGTGATGTTGACAACTACGGCGCATTATCAGTGATCGGTGTGTAAGCGATGGGTTTATGAGTTGGCTTCCAGGGGTGCCCAAACTTTTTTCAAAGAGGGCCAGATTTGATGAAGTGAACATGCATGAGGGCCAACCTGTTTTTTACCATTTTACCCCAAAGTTGTTGAGTTTTTTAGGGTTGAAGTTGAGGTTTCTTTAGGATTTGACCCCAATAAATAAACTGCCACAGGGGCTTACACCAAACAAAGGGGAAACAGGATAGAACAGATAACATTCAACATCACATAGCTAAATATCTAATCAGGAGCCTTGTGATTATTCTCAGATTAAAATAGATTAAGATTGCAGAATCACAGAATTGTGATCTCTTCCAACTCTACAATTCTGTGATTCTATAAGTATGAGTAATAGTCATTTATCTTATGTTATCCATTGTTGGCATCTCTCTTGTCTCGGGAGGCAATGAAAGAATGCGCCTTCTGGGATAAAGTCAAACCATGGTAGAGTTACAACACATGATATGGGTGTGGGGGGTTTTTTTGGGGGGGGATAACATTTTCTTAATTTTCCAGAAATAACAACAACAAAAATCAACAAATTTTTAAACCACAATTTTTGCTTGACTTCCCTCTACTCCCCCTCTTGGTTCCATTGTTTAATACTCATTCACGCACGTCCTTAAAGGCTTGTATTCTTAATAATCCAATTTTAAACCTTCTTCATTTTATTACAAGTGACTTTGAAAAGTTACACAGTGGTACCTCTGGATCATAGCTGCCAATGTTTTGCTTTTTTAAAAAGGGAAATTCCCTTATTCCGAATAGGATTCCTTGCAAGAAATGGGAAAAGTTGACAGCTATGCTCTGGATGCGAACGGGATCCGTTCCGGAGCCCTGTTCGCATCCAGAGCAGAACACAACCCGCGTCTGTGCGGGTCGCGATTTGCCACTTCTTCACATGCAAGTGATGTCATTTTGAGCATCTGCACATGTGCAAGCCGCGAAACCCAGAAGTAACGCATTCCATTACTTCCAGGTTGCCAAAAACACTCAACCTGAAGCAACTTTAACCCGAGGTATGGCTGTTGTCTTTGTCCATGGAGTTTTCTTCGCAGGGATACTTGAGTGGCTTGCCGGTTCCTGCTCCAGGTGGATCACGTTTGGTCAAAACTCTCCACTATGACCTGTCCATCTTGGGTGGCTCTGCAAGGCGTAGCTCATAGCTTCTCTGAGTTATTCAAGCCCCTTCACCACGGCAAGGCAGTGATCCATGAAGGGATGGATCCAACCTCTCCATTCTGAAGGAAATCAGCCCTGAGTGCTCACTGGAAGGACAGATCCTGAAGCTGAGGCTCCAATACTTTGGCCACCTCATGAGAAGAGAAGACTCCCTGGAAAAGACCCTGATGTTGGGAAAGATGCAGGGCACAAGGAGAAGGGGACAACAGAGGACGAGATGGTTGGACAGTGTTCTCGAAGCTACCAGCATGAGTTTGACCAAACTGTGGGAGGCAGTGGAAGACAGGAGTGCCTGACGTGCTCTGGTCCATGGGATCACGAAGAGTCGGACACAACTAAACAACAACAACAAATGACTGTACTAATGTAAAAGTCTATACACAAAGCTGAAAAGAGATGCATTAAACATTTGCCCCCTTTTAAAAAAAAATCACGGTCCTCTTTCTTTCCTGGGTTTCGAGTTAACTGATTTGTCCTGCATAGTTCAATAGTTCACAGTGGTACCTCAGGTTAAGTACTTAATTCGTTCCGGAGGTCCGTACTTAACCTGAAACTGTTCTTCACCTGAAGGACCACTTTAGCTAATGGGGCCTCCCACTGCCGCCGCGCCGCCGGAGCCCGATTTGTGTTCTTATCCTGAAGCAAAGTTCTTAACCTGAAGGACTATTTCTGGGTTCTGTAAGATGAAGCGTATGTAACCTTAAGCGTATGTAACTAGAGGAACCACTGTATTTTGGCAATCTTCTTTATCTTTGGCAGAGGCTTCTTCCTTCTGTAGGGGCTGGCTGCTCTTGGCCTGGCGTCCACTCTTAAGTACAGGAACAAAGTCTTTCAAGGTTATAACACCTGATATGGAGAGAGACAAGATTTATTGCAGGTGGGGAAGACAAAGGAGTGTTTCTATTCTCTGCAGCCCTCCCAAGAGTTATTCTTCTGCTGGGGATAAACAACCTGACTGGCATTTATTCTGGGTCTTTTGTAGGAAAAAAAATACATGAATGAATTAATTAATCCCCCCCCTTCTACTTTTGTATATGGTTGAGGGCGATCCAAATTGAGATGGATTGGAATGGACACAACTACGTTGGAAGGAGAATGATTTTTACCATCGCTAATCTATCGGGGAGGGTAAAATGGGTTTTGCTCCATTTTGTCCCCAAATTTTGTAGAACCATCTGCTCTACAGGGGGGTAGTTTTGTGAATAGGGTTTGCTCAGGTTTCTTGTTATAATTATTCCTACATCTCTAAGCTTCTTGGATACTGGGAGGTATGTTGAGGAACCTGCAGGTCTGATAATATTGCGAAGTTGTTAAGCTCTCAAAGTTCTGCTGCTCCCATGTTCAGGGTGCCAGGTGTCACAAACATTATCACTTTATTATTATTATTATTATTAATAATAATATTCTGTTGGGAGCCTCCCAGAGTGGCTCGGGAAACCCAGCCAGATTGGGGGGGTGCTATAAATAAATTATTATTATTATTATTATTAAATCATATAGTTTAGTTTTCCAGCATGGGACTCCCTTGATGTCTGAGTGCTGCTTGGCTGGAATGCTGTGAACTGCCCCAAGATCTTATGATTATCTATCTGATAAATAAAATAAATAATGAGTTTAGGCTTAAGAGTGATGTAAAGTAAGCTCCATACTTGAGTGTAGGTTTGAAGATGGGTTTTTCACTTTCAAATCTATATTTCTTTCTTCTTCTTTGGCGATCACTCATGGCAGAGTAAGATTGTCTTCCATAAACACGGTTTTAACAATGAGTCCATACTTGACTGTGGAGGCCAATTCTGGATCCACACATCCTTCCACAGTGGGGACATTGGTTCCCGGGTGGGAGTTGATCACGGTGAAGGTTTGCCAAGCGTGCCTTCCTCTTAGCACGTTTCTCCCTTGCATCCTGAGTTTGAGTGTCTTCAAAGCCCAGGACACCTATGGTAAAGGCTGTTCTCCAACTGGAGACCTTGCAGGCAAGTCTTTCCCAGTTTCTGGTGTTTATACTACATTTTTTTTAGATTTGCCTTGAGACACTCTTTAAATCTCTTTTGTTGACCACCAGCATTACACTTTCCATTTTTAAATTCAGAATAGAGTAGTTGCTTTGGAGGACAATAATCAGGCATCCGTACAACACGACCAGTCCAACGAAGTTGATGTTGAAGAATCATCGCTTCAACACTGGTGATCTTTGCTTCTTCCAGTACACTGGCATTAGTTCGCCTGTCTTCCCAAGTGATGTGTAAAATTTTTCAGAGAAACAGGATATCAAATCTACATGGGAAGGAGATGTTTGAAGGAATTGTAGAATGTGTTTGCTTGAAAGATTCACTGTTTCCTCCCTTTCCTCCCTCCCTCTGGAATCACTAGCTTTATGATCACTCAATTCTAAGATGTCCAGGACTACCTTACACATTGTTTTTGAATAAATATTCTATGTTTGTTATGGGGGCATGCTGTGCAGAAATCATGATTTATCATGACTTTCCCCCCAAGCCTTTTTTGATACAGAATGTGCCAAGTGCCCCTTATTGCAAACTGTGTTGTTCAAAGTAACTACAAAACAATAGGTCCAGTTGGCATTGCAGAAGTTTGGCATATTCTAAAGAGCAGCTGTATACATCACACAGTGCAAAACAGGGCTTAGCGCTAACGATAAAGGAAGGCAGAAAAAGTGCAACTGGCCAGACTGGTTAAGCTTTCTTTGGAAATTTTTTCCTGTCTTTGGTAAACGTTTTTGGATATACCATATTTTTCGTCCCATAGGACGCTCCGTCCCATAGGACGCACCTAGTTTTTTTTGGGGGGGAATAAAGGAATTCCCCCCCTTTATTTCCCCCCCAAAAGCAGGTCGGGGAAACCGAACCAGGTCGGGGAACAGCGGGATGGTGGCGCTGCGCCTCCCTGCTGTCCCCCTGAGCTTGTGGGGCTGGCCCATGTCTGCCCGGCGTGAGGGGCGCTCTGTTTCAGGGTGTCCTGCCCGCCGGGCGGCAGGCTGCTATCCGCAGCGTGGGGAGCCCTGCGGGGAACTCCTGCAGGGCTCCAACACGCTGCAGATGTCTGCCGGGCGCGGGGGGTGCTCTGCTTCAGGGCGCCCCTCGCGCTGGGCAGCAGGCTGCTATCCGCAGCATGGGGAGCCTTGCGGGGAACTCCTGCAAGGCTCCCCACGCTGTGGATGTCTGCCGGGCGCGGGGGGCGTTCTGCTTCAGGGCGCCCCTCGCGCTGGGCAGCAGGCTGCTATCCGCAGCATGGGGAGCCTTGCGGGGAACTCCTGCAAGGCTCCCCACGCTGTGGATGTCTGCCGGGCGCGGGGGGCGTTCTGCTTCAGGGCGCCCCTCGCGCTGGGCGGCAGGCTGATATCCGCAGCGTGGGGAGGCTTGCGGGGAACTCCCACAGGGCTGCCTAGGCTGCAGATGTCTTCCTGAAGCCTGGAGAGTGAGAGGGGTCGGTGCGCACCGACCCCTCTCGCTCTCCAAGCTTCAGCAAAAGCCTGCATTCGCCCCATAGGACGCACCCAGATTTCCGCTTCATTTTTGGAGGGGGAAAAGTGCGTCCTATAGGGCAAAAAATACGGTAATCTGCAATACTCTATGCAGCAAATTGAGAAGTTTGTCTTGTAGATGGCTGTAGCCTATTTAGGCTGTAGGATCCTCTAATTTTGTAGAATCTAGTGGTGGTTAATGAAGTAGTTTCACCACTCCCTTCAAGGGATCAGAGAATGGCTCAGCTGACATTTATTAGTTAAGGGTACAAGACTGTTCATCAGAGAGTGTGCCTTAGTTTCAACGTATGATGCTGTTTCAGAAAATAAATAAAGGTATGTAAGTCAAAAATAGAAAGAAAATGAGGTAATAAGGAATTAAGAAGGAAACAGTTTACCAAAAATGAAAAAAGAACCGTGTTGAGGATGAAGGAAGTCAATTGGAAGAGAAGAAGAAATGAAGTGTGGTACAGTGGTACCTCGGGTTAAGTACTTAATTCGTTCCGGAGGTCCGTTCTTAACATGAAACTGTTCTTAACCTGAAGCACCACTTTAGCTAATGGGGCCTCCTGCTGCTGCTGCGCCGCCGGAGCATGATTTCTGTTCTTATCCTGAAGCAAAGTTCTTAACCTGAAGCACTATTTCTGGGTTAGCGGAGTCTGTAACCTGAAGTGTATATAACCTGAAGCGCATGTAACCCGAGGTACCACTGTATATATATATTGATGTTCATTTGTTTGTATAATTTTTGTAAGTAGCAATCTTTTAGTTGTATTTCTCTGTTTTTTGTCCTTTTTTTGGGTAGGTTTTAGTGTTGTTGTTGTTGATGATGATGATGTTTAATGTGTGTATGTGTCGTAAAATAAATTCAAATAAATATATAATTAAAAAAAAAGGAATGGGAGGTGCTCAGCCCTGCTGTAAATGGAAGAGTCAGGGCCAAGAGTAGCAAAGTGTGTCTGCCTGGATCTTGGATTGTGGCTTCCTTACAAGTTCTGCTGAGCGTCTGGCATGCGCTGACTTTTACTCAGAATGCCTACAAGCGATCTAACTGGAACTACCTTCTGTCAATCAAGGCAGAGATGGATTTGAAAAATGCAAAAGTGAAGCCTTGTTTGTTCATTCATGTTGTGCCTTAAATAGAAAAGAGAAGCATCATTTTTAATAACGTGCGGTGATTCTTCAGAGATGGAATTCCACACTACGAGGCAGGTGTGATCGGGGTCTAATTCAGACATGTTTGTTTTGCCTGGAGGCGCGTTGTGGTGCTATTGTGTGTGTGTGTGCTTTGGAGAAAGAGATGCAAGAACATCGTCATGGTATTGTATATCAAAGGGAGATGGGAGTGGGGGCGGGGGAGGGAATTTGCGTAAACTTGATCAGCCTTCTTAACACGGAAATATAATTTATCCAGAAGAACTATGGCAAAACTTAACTGGCAGCTGAAAAGGTGGAAAAAAGCTGGGAGCAGAACGATATGGTATTGTGCTATGGTATCCAAAATCTCAGAGACGAAAAGTGGGAACAGTTAACGCCGCTGAGGCAGAGAATCAGGCTTCTTATGGTAATGCTTTTTACATTTTAAGCTCATGTTTTTATTTTGGATGGGACAGCTTTTGAAAATTACTGCTCAGCAGGATTTTTCAGCACCATACAGTGTCTTTGACGAAGTACTTGAAATCAATGACCGTTTGCAAAACTGTGATAAGCACATGATTTATACATTGGGTTTAGGTGTAGTTGAACTTTGCAAGTTTTAACAGCTTTTTAACTGCTGGGGGGGTGGGGAAGAAGAGAATGCTATTTCCATGAAAAGACTTGGCAAGATTCCTTGCGCTTGACCTAGCTTAACAAACAGGATATTTCCTGACGGTGAAAGATACTGAAACGAGTCACCCGCGGTCTGAAATAATGTAATCTAGGAAACACTTTATCATGTGAATGAAAGATATAAGGAATTAGTTAAATTAATGCAATGTTTTGGTAGATTCTCTTTTTTATGTATAGAATTTTTATTTATTTTCCATTTAATATTATGCATTCACATCATCATTATTCACTTTACTGCCCTGGCTCTTTAGAGCCTATCAACTTCCTCACGGCTTTCAAAATTGACCTTTATATCATTGCAATTTATGTTTTCCAGTTCTAATTACACTCATTACAGAAAGGCTCAAAATGTAAATAAATATAGAAAGATACAAAATTTCTCATTACGAGTCTTCAGACAACTCTGCTAGTGGTGTTAATCGCTTACAATGATCTTTCAGATATTGTATGAATTTACTCCAGTCTTTTTGGAATACTTGATCTTGCTGGTTTCGGATTTTTCCCATCAGCTTTGCCAGTTCTGCAAAGTCCATCATCTTCATCTGCCACTCTTCTTTCATTGGTACTTCTTGCTGTTTCCATTTTGGTGCTAAAAGAATTATTGCCACAATGTTTTGGTAAATTCTCTTTGCCATTTGTGGTAGCAGAATTGCACTACCACTGCTACCCTAGAATTTTGTGTCCGAAAGCTGGTTTCTAGCTGACCTTCAACTTCTTAAGTAACTTGTCTTGGCTTTTTGTTTTTCCCTTATGTACCAACATCAGCACGATGGCTTTGCGAAAGATGCCAGCACTCCTGCACCTGGAATAGCTGTGTGGAAGAGGGAATTTCAGCAAATTCAGAAGCGACATCTATATAAATCCCTCTTCTACACAACTATTCAGTTGCAGAAATCCTAGCCCCCTTTCCCTAGTGATGCAGCTGTGATTATTGGGTCCAAGTTCCTGGCCTCTGCCCTGTCCTAATCCAAATATGACAAGTATTTTTGTGAAAATATTAATTAAGTTAGCTTCAGCTTTTAAAGTATGGGAAGTTATGAGGCATACCCTCTGTGCCAGTGGGCAGGCAAGTAAAACATGTGTGTCCGTCCCCCCTTTGTTTGTTCCACACGCACAGGTATTTGGCTCATTATATATACGCTGCTACACCCAATGCGGCTAATTAGTGAATTTCCCCTTAAGCTGTTCCATGCACACCTCAATTTTCTTGTCATAATTTATCTAACATCCTCCTCGCTTCTTGGGTGGAGTGTCACCTGTCTATAAAAATTCCAAACACGTATGAAATTGAGATGTTTACTACATAAGTCGAGTCTTTTAAAGCTGGGTGGAGTCTTCTGGAATTCTGACAGCTCTTCTTAGACTAAGGCTACCATCCTAAATTTTAAGATAAGTTCCTTGAAAACACAGAGAGCTCCCAAGCTAATCTGTCTTGTGAGATAGCATCAAGGCTAGCTTGGGAGACATTTGGATGCAGACTGAATAGTGGATTTGCTTTTTGGTGACTCGTTCTATAAGATTCCTCACAACAGGCACTAAAAGGAAACCTTTAAGCCTCTCTCATTTTGTTTAGTACTATGAAGTATGTGCAGGAATATTTTTATGTCATCCCATGGCCTAGAAGGAGGGTTAGTATTGCAGCATCTAGGCTCTTGGGTATTGTCTCAGAGATCTTGACTTGATGGCCAGCAGTTAGCATAGTGTAGATAATATGAAGAATTATTGTAAACAGGTTAAATCACTAGTAGGTTCAGAGTAAATCCAGCAGTAAGCTGAAGGTAAAGGACCACTGGACGGTTAAGCCCAGTCAAAGGCGAATATGGGGTTGCGGCGCTCATCTCACTTTCAGGCCAAGGGAGCCGGCATTTGTCCACAAACAGTTTTCGGGGTCATGTGGCCAACATGACTACACCGCTTCAGCGCAATGCGACAACGTGTCGGAAACCAGAGTGCATGGAAATGCCATTTAGCTTTCCATCGGAGCAGTACCTATTTATCTACTTGCACTGGCATGCTTTCCAACTGCTAGGTTGGCAGGAGCTGGGACAGAGCAACGGGAGCTCACTCCATCATGGGGATTCGAACTGCCGACCTTCCGATTGGCAAGCCCAAGTTGCTCAGTGGTTTAGACCCCAGCGCCACCAGCATTAAAAGTTACACTGAGAGCGAAATGAGCAAAAGAATGTGTGGTACAATTATAGCAGGCATGTCCAAAGTCAGTTTTGGGGGCCTAAGCTAGCCTGCCAGTTGGTTTAATCTGGCCCTTGTGGCAGTTTATTTCCTGGGGTAAATCCTAAAAAAAAACACCTCAACAACTTTGGGGTAAAATCCTAAAAAGAGCTCAACAACTTCAATCCTGAAAAAAGGTTAACAACTTTGGTTGGCCCTCACGGCCCTTCACTTCGTCAAATCTGGCCCTCTTTGGAAAAAGTTTGGACACCACTGAATTATAGTATGCAGCAGAAATTTATATTTGAAGGAAACCATGGGAAGATGGAAGGGAAGTCAATGTTCAATGTTTAAAGGTAAAGTGACCCCTGACCATTAGGTCCAGTCGCGAACGACTCTGGGGTTGCGGCGCTCATCTCGCATTACTGGCCGAGGGAGCCGGCATACAGCTTCTGGGTCATGTGGCCAGCCAGGTCATCTGGCGAACCAGAGCAGCGCACGGAAACTCCGTTTACCTTCCCACCGGAGCAAGACCAATTTATTTACTTGCACTTCGGCATGCTTTCGAACTGCTAGGTTGGCAGGAGCAGGGACCAAGCAACGGGAGCTCATCCCGTCGCGGGGATTCGAATCGCCGACCTTCTGATTGGCAAGTCCTAGGCTCAGCAGTTTAATCCACAGCGTCACCCGCATCAGTGTTTAATGTATTGTTGTTATCAATGCGTGAATAAATGTATTGTTGGGAAACTTAATTTTTAAAAAAGCGGTTAGCATAGTGTTAACCCTCAAAGCCATGCTATTGGTTCCCACCTCCCCAATGAAACTATTTAGAAAGACACCAGCCTTTTTCACAGTTCCCCGAAATATGTGTTTATCTGTTTTGCCCATCAGCTACATTCCATTTAAGTGTGTGCGTATTCTTTTCTTGGCATGCAATGTTTTTATAAGTCATACAAATAACTGGTTGGTGAGTCTTGTCACTACCCCCCCCCCTTAATATATAAACAGGATATTTGCTTCATAATGCATTAATCTTCAGGTTTTGTTCAGGATTGCTCAAGACACGTTTGTCTCATTTTGGGCATTTTGCCATCCACGAAATTACTCAGGTGCAGAAGCACGTTTCTCTCTAAACTCCAGCATCATCTTGGGGCCCCACCCCAAATGGGTGGGAGGTCTGCATCTCCAGCTCATCATATTTAGTCAGCGCTATAGGATTTTGTAGTGGTTGGGAGTTACTCGTGCGTAATCCTGCACCGTTTGAGCATTAGATTGCCTGGTTAAACCCTCCGGACTGCACAGCCCATCTCAGCGTGGCTGCCCTTAGTCACTCGTAGAATCTGTCTGTGGGCGTTTCTTAAAGCGCTGCAAACATAAGAGCTGTTTGACGCCCAATCGTCTCCGCCTCTCACTGCGCGGGAGTCTCCTGCGCAGGGTGGGCGTGGGCAGCGGGGTGCCTGGGCTCTCCTCACTAATTTCCAACGAAGAGTCCTGGAGCCCCTGCACCTCCCTGTCCCGTTGCTCTCCTGGATCCCTGGTGTTACACTTATTCCCTTCCCCTTCTTCCCAGCTGAGTCTCCCCCTAGCGCTAGACCTTCTCCTGCAGAATCAGAGACCCTCTCCTTCTCCCGTGCCTCTGATGTCAGTTCCCTGACAGATTTACTTAAGCAAGTTGTGTGCAGCAGGGACTATCTGATAGCCACTGCTATTTCCAAATCTGTTAGTGCAGGAGTGCCCAAACTTTTTCCAAAGAGGGCCAGATTTGATGAAGTGAACATGCAGGAGTTGTTTACCTCCTGGTCAATCGTTCGGGAGCTTCATAAGCTTTCTTCAGCCTGAACATCACAGCAACCGATGCCAACTGACACTGGCACACTTAGGGATCCACAGAGTTTGCGCAACATGCGGGTGACAGACCTCAGCAACTCAGCATTTTGGCTAATCTACTTTATTTACATATAAACACACACGGAGCACTGCCACATGGCTCCCTCCCTCTCTAGCATCAGACAGCAAAGAGAAAAAAACGAAGCACAATAGTCCCACTTCACAGAACACAGTAACACAAACATCCTGTCTCCGTCACTTCCCACTCTGTGGAGTCAAAACAGATATTGTCATGTGATAGACAAAAATCCCATGACTGCAATCAAGGAGCAGGAATTCTAACACTGCCACGGGAGCCAGATTAATTCAACCAGCAGGCCGGATTAGGCCCCCAAATCAGACTTTGGACATGCCTGTGTTAGTGTGTAAGTCAAATCAAGATCCATAGGGTTTTGAGTGCACATCACTGTCCACCTGTAGAATTGCTGCCAGAGATTGTATGGCTCATTTCAAACAAATTCAAACAATAAGTGCACCCACAAGAGGGCACAACTGAGACACATCATTCAAGCTGCCAGCGTATTTTATTTACATACCTGTGGAACGTGACATTTGGGCTGTGAACAGTTCCCAGTGCACTCTTGTATGTGTCTACTCAGAAGTAAGCCCTGTTACGTGGGGCTTATTCCCATATAAATTAGCATAACCTCAAACCAGTTAGGTTACATGTAATCCTACTTAAAAGAGAACATAATACAGTGGTACCTCGGGTTACATACACTTCAGGTTACACACTCTGTTAACCCAGAAATAGTGCTTCAGATTAAGAACTTTGCTTCAGGATAAGAACAGAAATCGGGCTCCGGCGGTGTGGCAGCAGCAGGAAGGCCCATTAGCTAAAGTGGTGCTTCAGGTTAAGAACAGTTTCAGGTTAAGAATGGACCTCTGGAACGAATTAAGTACTTAACCCGAGGTACCACTGTATGGGCAATAGTAAATTAATTTAGCGAAAGTCAGAATTCGTGCACCAAATTGATTCTGTTTGGGGGAATAGCACTTAAAGCTCATAGCATGACTTGAGCAAAACATTTTTTGAAAATAATTAAAATGGTGTGAAGGCCTTTACTTCCTCCTAATGTTCTCTTATTTTAATCTTGATGCTATCACAATAGTCATGCTCTTAGATTAGACTCAAACATGACATTATTTCCTCATACTTGGCAGAGCTGACTGCTTATAGGGTTGCTTTTATTGTCTTCATAGGTACAAGCTAGATGTGTTCCCCTCTTCTTATTTGTACAGTGGGCCCTCTAGTTATGTACCGCTCTGGATACATATACTTCCGGGTTTCACTGCATGTGCAGAAGCACTCAATTGTGCTGTGTACGTGCGCAGAAGTGGCACCTCTGCCTACAGACTTTTGGGTTGCGGACGGACCCCCGGAACAAATTTAATTTGTATCTGGAGGGTCCACTGTATAAACTTCCCCTGACCAGGCCTCCCCAGCCTGGTGAATCCTGTGCGACACTAGGAGGGCACTTCTGATGTGCTTTCTCCCTTCATGCGCTACTGCTGCTCACTACTTATTATGAAAATGCAAGTAGTACAACATTTTAACCTGTCCTACTTGAAAACTTTTAAAAACTAAACCGGAATTTAAGTGTGTTGTTGTTGTTGTTTAGTCGTGTCCGACTCTTCGTGACCCCATGGACCAGAGCACGCCAGGCACTCCTGTCTTCCACTGCCTCCCGCAGTTTGGTCAAACTCATGTTGGTAGCTTCGAGAACACTATCCAACCATCTCATCCTCTGTCATCCCCTTCTCCTTGTGCCCTCCATCTTTCCCAACATCAGGGTCTTTTCCAGGGAGTCTTCTCTTCTCATGAGGTGGCCAAAGTCTTGGAGCCTCAGCTTCAGGATCTGTCCTTCCAGTGAGCACTCCGGGCTGATTTCCTTCAGAATAGATAGGTTTGTTGGATTTAAGTGTGTACTCCCCTTCAAAGTGTAACTGGGACTTTGAAGATCAGATCAGAAGAATCTTTATTTGCATCAGACACTAGCCATAACAATAAAACAAAATAAAATGTACTGAAGATAGAGGTAAAAAAACTTAACTATACAAAATACATTTTTGAGGTTTACGTCAATAATCAAATAATAGATCTTATTCTAATTGCCCCCGCTAAAAACCTTTGCAAACCTTTCAAGGGACCTTGAAGATTGAAATATTAATAGGACACCCGAGTGCAAGTGAGATAACACACCAATCCATTGTTAGCAAAGCTTAGCCTGGTATTGTACGATATCTAAATCTGACAAGCCAGTAGATGAAATAATGGTTTGCAAGCCAACGGCTTGTGTTGACAAACCATTGTATCTACAGTTGCTCCATCTCCATAGGGCTTTGCCAGAAGAGAGAGAATTGGTGAGCAGACAGAATGTGAAAGCAGGCGCATTGCTCCCAAGCCATGGTTTGCTTGCACATCTGGGAGCTGAAGCTTCAGCTAGCACAAATCCTTATTCGTTGTGAGTGCTGGAAGTGAGCCACAAAACTACCAATATTTGTTATGCTACAAAGCTGTCTGTTAAGTACTGAAGTTCTCACCCTGGGCCAGCAGGGGGATACTGTAGATAGTTATGCAAATGAAGGATCGAAAGTGACGTTCAGTGATTGGATAGTTTTAGCAAGTTGTTACAGTAACGTGGTACTGGAGCTCTATACAGTGGTGCCCCGCAAGACGAATGCCTCGCAAGACGGAAAACTCGCTAGACGAAAGAGTTTTCCGTTTTGGAGGTGCTTCGCAAAACGAATCTCCTATGGGCTTGCTTTGCAAGACGACAATGTCTTGCGAGTTCCTGCTGGTTTTTTTCCCTCCCGCCCCTTTTCTAAGCCACTAAGCCGCTTATCAGCTGATCCGATCAGCAGATAAGCCGCTAATAGCGCTAATCCGCTAATCCGTCAATGGGCTTGCTTCGCAAGACGAAAAAACCGCTAGACGAAGAGAATCACAGAACGGATTCTTTTCTTCTTGTGAGGCACCACTGTATAAGCAGGCTGACTGAGCCCTTCAGTTCTGTCCTGGCCTGTGAATAAACAAGAGCTGTTTGAAGAATCGCTGTGTCGTCTGATATGTTTACCCACAACTTAACACTCTCTGTCCTTTCCTCATGCACCGAACTTGTCTAACTGTCTGCACATGCTTATGTTTGCTTTATCTCTGCAGCAATCCCTGCCAGGGGTACTCTGCCTTCAGAATAATCATAATTACTGATGTAATACATAATAATAGTTTGAACTTTGCATTTACAGCCCTGCAAGGGTGAGGCTCCTTGTTTTTCCTGTATGTTTTGAAGAGCTTTGTTTTGTTCCCAGACACACCTTTTTCTCCATTCTAATTAGAGCATATAAAAAAGGGGGGCTTTGTAGTTTTTAAGATGAAAAAGGTTGCTCTTGGGCTTCCCCCCACTCAGTTTCCCCAAATATTTATATAACTACTAATGCAAATTTTGCATAGGCTGGGGAAGGGGCAGAATTCCATGGCAAGAGCTTGTAAATGGGAACTTCATCTTTTTTTTTTAATGTTGTGGGTTGTACAGTGCACTTTTTAAAAGAACAATTTTATTCACTAGATGGCAGTATGGATATTTAAACATCATCTTAAAATAAGAATAAAAGCTGACTGCTGTCCCAAAGAATACTAAGCAAATAAGGTTCCTAAATTCTCTTCTGAATTAGAACCGGGTCTCTTGCCCTCTATATTCCGAGCACAATTCAAAGTGTTGGTGCTGACCTTTAAAGCCCTAAACGGCCTCGGTCCTGTATACCTGAAGGAGCGTCTCCACCTCCATCGTTCAGCCCGGACACTGAGATCCAGCGTTGAAGGCCTTCTGGCGATTCCCTCATTGCGAGAAGTGAGGCTACAGGGAACCAGACAGAGGGCCTTCTCGGTAGTGGCGCCCGCCCTGTGGAACACCCTCCCTTCAGATGTGAAGGAAATAAGCAGCTATCCTATCTTTAAAAGACATCTGAAGGCAGCCCTGTTCAGGGAAGTTTTTAATATTTAACGCTGTACTGTTTTTAACACTTGATTGGGAGCCGCCCAGAGTGGCTGGGGAAACTCAGCCAGATAGGCAGGGTATAAATAAATAAATATTTATTTATTTAAAACAAAAAACAAAAAACACCCACGTGCAGGGTGTGCTTAAGACCATTTCACATGTTGCAAATGAGAATTGTAATGAAACTCTTGACTATAAACACACACTCTGGCAATGTGAATGGACCTGGGAACCGCAGGTCCTATGAGCAGAAGGCCCAGTTCATGGAAATCAAGAAAACTTGTAGACCTTTATTTATGTCTGCCACCACAGCGGCGAGAATTTTGATAGCCAAAAATTGAAAAAGTAACAATAACCCCACAATATAAAAAAATTCCTTCCAGTAGCACCTTAAAGACCAACTAAGTTAGTTCTTGGTATGAGCTTTCGTGTGCATGCACACGAAAGCTCATACCAAGAACTTAGTTGGTCTTTAAGGTGCTACTGGAAGGAATTTTTTTATATTGACTATGGCAGACCAACACGGCTACCTATCTGTAACAATAACCCCACAAAATCTGGTTGCTTAGCAAAAATGATTGAATATTTACATCTTGCAAAATTAACAGGGAGAACAAAAGGAAATACCATTCAAAAAGTTAATAAAGAATGGTCAGTCTTCAAAGAATATCTTAAAAATTATACGAGCGACGCAAGATACAGACTAAATCTTGAAAATAGAGGGGAGGAATAGTAAATCTGATGACATAAACATAAAGGAAAAGTGGAATAACTAATATGGGATGTGTATAGAGTTAAGTTTGGAAACAAAGTGTAAAGAGTAGAGTTGGAAGTCAAATATCTGTGGTGTATACGTTGGATATGTAGGGTATGTGTTATATGTAATGTATTTGTATTGTATTTGTTCTATGTAAATTGATGTATAATAACAATAAAGATCATTAAAAAAGAAGAAGGCCCAGTTCAAATGGAAAAAACCCCAGTCTTGATAGGCATGGCATAGGTCCGAAATGGGCTCTCTCGCTTCTCCCTTTCATATACTTGGCTTTGGCAAAGATTTCTTAAGCCACACTTTCCAGTGACGTCCTAACCCAGGTCCCTGTGGTATAAGGCAGTCCTTCAAAACAGGAGGATAGGAAACTAGGATTGGATTCTGGTCTGATTTCCTGGTTTGCAGGGATCCCTTGAGCCACAGTTGCCATGAAAGACTGTGGTTTTAAGAAAGAAAGCTTTGCTGAAGCTTGGCATCCTGGTGGGAGGAGAGGAGGGAATATGTAGATCACATAGCTTGTTCTTAGATCAATAAACCATGGTTTATCATGCAGGGATCATTACAGAGGGAGCGAAATTCTTCCCTTTGTCAGTTCCTGTCCTAGAATGTTTTATTCAGTCACTGTCTAGGGAGAATGTGTTATTCTTCCTATGCTGTGAGATGCAAAATCTGACCAGGTTCGGTGTTAGATTTATCTCCATGCATAAAATGCTGAATGTGATTTATCCACAGACTTCATGTTAATTCCTATATGGAAGCTGCCCTGAGTGGTGATGGTTTAATTTACTTTATGACCATTTAAACCAGACAGTACTGCACCTTTTCCAGCTACGAACTTGTCATTTCACTTCAGTTCCTTTTTCTTGTTTGAGCTGGGGCGGGGGGGGGGGATGAATATTCACTTTGGAGTTGCTTCACCCCCCCCCCCCAAAAAAGTGTGTGTTTCCATGTGCATCTCCTGTGGCAAATAGCAAATGAGGTTTGGGGGAAAATGGTTATTCTTTAAGATTAGGACCTGAGAGACCAGGTTTCAAGTCTATACTCAGCCATGAACCTTCGTGGGTGACCGTGGACCAGTCTCTGTTTTGCGACCTAATCTACTTTATAGGGTTGTTGTGAGGTTAAGAAAAGGGGGGGGGGCAGAGAGAACCACATATTCTGCCTTGAGCTCATTTGAGAAAAGGCAGAATGTAAATAAAAAATAAAAATACATTATTTGCCCAGGTTGGTAGCAGGGGGTGGGGGTGGGAATGGTTTGTCTGTACAGTGGTGCCCCGCAAGACGAATGCCTCGCAAGACGGAAAACCCGCTAGATGAAAGGGTTTTCCGTTTTTGAGCTGCTTCGCAAGACGAATTTCCCTATGGGCTTGCTTTGCAAGACGAAAATGTCTTGTGAGTGTTCCGATTTTTTTTCGCTCCCCCCCTTTTTCTAAGCCGCTAAGCCGCTAATAGCCTTTTAGCCGCTAAGCCGCTAAGCCTTTAATAGCCGCTAATAATAATAATAATAATAATAATAATAATAATAATAACAATAACAATTTATTATTTATACCCCGCCCATCTGGCTGGGCCTCCCCAGCCACTCTGGGCGGCTTCCATAAAAACCAAAAATACAGTAAAATATCACACGTTAAAAACTTCCCTGAACAGGGCTGCCTTAAGATGTCTTCTGAATGTCAGGTAGTTGTTTATCGCTTTGACATCTGCTGGAAGGGCGTTCCACAGGGCGGGCGCCACTACCGAGAAGGCCCTCTGCCTGGTTCCCTGTAGCTTTGCTTCTCGCAATGAGGGAACCGCCAGAAGGCCCTCGGCGCTGGACCTCAGCGTCCGGGCAGAATGATGGGGGTGGAGACGCTCCTTCAGGTATACTGGACCGAGGCCATTTAGGACCGAGGCTAAACCGCTAATAGCGCTAATCCGCTAAGCCGCTAATAGGGTTGCTTCGCAAGACGAAAAAACCGCTAGACGAAGAGACTCGCGGAACGGATTATTTTCGTCTTGCGAGGCACCACTGTACCTCATAATATAGAAGGCCCTCCGCTTTTGACTTTCAGAAGGCCTGTGTGAGAAGTGAACTCACAAGCGTAGTAGCCCTGTTCCAAGAGGGAGCCCTGCGAAGGTGGCAGGTGAGATCTGGGATACTGGCTCCCTTCTCACCTCTTCTTTAGCAGGGCCAAGAAGGAAGCCCCGTTCACCTTCCTAAAAACGTTTTCCAGCTTGCTTCCAAGAAGCACAATGGCTAAGAAACCACTGCATGCGCTCACTGATTCTCTTGACACTCCATCCTACAGGTGCAACCTGAACGCCTTGTGCATGTTGCTGCTTGTAGACCAGAAAGCTGCTCTTTCAAAATGACTTGTCATTCAGCAGCAACAAAACCCTGGGTATTCCTTTCCAAATTGGAAAAGTTACAAACTTAGATAAGGCGTATAGAAATTTGTACTTAATTAGTTGTTACAGAGCTTTGGGGAGGAGGGAATCTTACTAGAGAGTAACACTTGCTTAACACTGAGGACTTAGATCACACATAGGCAAACTCGGCCCTGCAGCTGTTATGGGACTACAATTCCCATCATCCCTAGCTAACAGGACCAGTGGTCAGGGATAGTGGGAGTTGTAGTCCCAAACATCTGGAGGTCCGGAGTTTGCCTATGCCTGACTTAGAGAGTATAAAGCAGCAATAATTACTAAATAATTTGAACTCGGTTGCTTGCAGATAAGTTTTATTTTGTCCCGTTTGCACCCGTGCCACATTACTGCACCTGAACATGGCATGGCCCAGGAGTTTGTGCCATGTTTTATAGGCGCTGGAGTATTACATTAAGGTATTTTTAATCATTCTAATGGTGGTTTTTGGTTTTGTTATAATGTTCCTGTATAGGGTTTTCCTTTTGTTTTCCTTTATAAGTTGCTTTGAGATGCCTTTGCCAAGAAAAAGTGGCCAATAAATTTACCGTATTTTTTGCTCTATAGGACTTTCCCTCCAAAAATTAAGGGGAAATGTTTGTGTGTCCTATGGAGCGAATGCAGGCTCCTTGGCTTCAGCAAAAGCAATGCGAAGCCTTCAAAGCACAGAGAGAGCGCTCCCTCCGCGCTCCGGAAGCTACACGTTTTCTGGCCATGACTTTAGTCAGGATTTCATTCCTGCTTTCCTCTCCAACGCAGAACAGTTGCGTTATCTTCCTGGCTCAGGACACAAGAGGCTGCAGTTGTGCATTGGATTTATTGCTTTCACTTTCCTTCTATAATAAAGCCCCTGGGAGTTGGATATAATTAATCTGCAGTACAATCCTATACATCTCTCCTCAGAAGTAAACTCTGAGGGCTTCAGTGGGACTCACTGAGATATGTACTACCTGGGACTACGGGACAGCACCTTTGATGAACTTTTAGAGAGTATACATCTTTCCTTTAGAAAATGACACACATGTATGGACAAATCTTGAGGAGGAAACAAGTTTCAGGGCTCTGACTCATTTCAGTGGAGCAGAGAATTTAAACCACAAGACTGCTTCTTAGACAATAAAATGAGAACCAGCTCCTTGGTTAGCTTTAAAAGTAGCAGTCCCCAATGTGTATATTTTGATCCTGCACTTTCACACTTCAAATATTGTGTGGCCCAAATAAATTAAACCTGCAGCTGCTCATTTAATGTAGTAGGCTTTTAAAATTCTGTTATCTTTTCCCTTAGGGATTTTGTTTTGTTTTTAATTGGAATCAGAAAGGATATCTACAGGTAAGAACAGTTGCCTTTCTGATACTTGAAACTAGAATCGGTTGCTGTCGTGACAAAAGAAATTATTGATGAAAGTTCTGTATCCACGGTCGAGCATCCTGGCTTTCTCCACGTCAGCAAAGTTTAGTCAAGTACATATGAAAAGGGCAGCTTTCAACTTCATCATTATTCGAACTGGCATCATTTCATTCTGGAAGTGTCGATATCTGTGCGTTGGAGTATGTGTGTAAATTTATATTTCATACCCACCACCCAGAATCACATCCATATCTTTCCTCTTAAAGCCAAAAAGCTGAAGTTTATGTTACTTGAGAGTAACATAACCTCAGGGTCTACTGCAGGCATAGGCAAACTCTGGCCCTCCAGATGATTTGAGACTACAATTCCCATCATTCCTGACCGCTGGTCCTGTTAGCTAGGGATGATGGGAATTGTAGTTCAAAAACATCTGGAGGGCCAGAGTTTGCCTATGCCTGGTCTACTGTATATGTAAAACTAATACAAATTATTATTTTTTTAAAATAGAGGCTCCTCTGGGTTCCTTCCAATTCTACACTTCTATGCTTCTTCCTATGTGAAGTCCCATAGATGATTCTCAGGGCGCCAGGAACAAAGTGGCGTAGTGCGATCCCTTCTCTTACACTTGTGCAGCCAAGGAAAAATTAACGCATGCTATTCCACCTCCGGGACGCGGGTAGCGCTGTGGGTTAAACCACAGAGCCTAGGACTTGCCGATCAGAAGGTCGGCAGTTCGAATCCCCGTGACGGGGTGAGCTCCCGTTGCTCGGTCCCTGCTCCTGCCAACCTAGCAGTTCGAAAGCATGTGAAAGTGCAAGTAGATAAATAGGTACCACTCTGGCGGGAAGGTAAACGGTGTTTCCGTGTGCTGCTCTGGTTCACCAGAAGCGGCTTAGTCATGCTGGCCACATGACCTGGAAGCTGTACGCCGGCTCCCTCGGCCAATAAAGCGAGATGAGCGCCGCAACCCCAGAGCTGGCCACAACTGGACCTAATGGTCAGGAGTCCCTTTACCTTTATTCCACCTCCACTCTGCTATTTCCTTGATTCCATAATTGAAACGAAAATCATGAAATCGAAAGGCAGGGTTATTATCATCAAGAGACTGTGCTTAAGTCCCAAGAGGAAAAATATTTCCACTTCCTTTCACTGCAAATTGATTACCATTTCCCAAAGAGTACGTTGAGGAGACACTAATAATGTGTAACCTTTTATCTGCAAAAGGTAAAAGAGCAGAAACTGTGTTTGCTTAGATAATGGAAAGATGTCGGCCGTGCCCCAGTTCTGAACAGCTGAACATTGTGCTCCATGCGTACGTGTGTGAAAAAGCAATTTCCTGAGCATTGCTTATCAGCTGGCAGGTGTTGGTGTTTTGATTTTCACTGTTAAGCCGCAGGAAACCAGGGTGTTCCTACATCCGGAACTTGCCTGGTATTAAATATAGTCTCTGAAAAATATTTCTTTGGTGTTAATATCTGGGCATTTTGAGCTGGCATTTTCCTGCTGAGGTTTGGGAAAGAGAATGGACTTGCCAAGCTGATACATATTTCTTTGTTTGAAGAAAGTCTGTTACATAGATACCTCTGGCTTTCAGACTAGGAATTAGAATTTCATTCCAGCAGACTACAGTGGTACCTCAGGTTACATACGCTTCAGGTTACAGACACTTCAGGTTACAGACTCCCCTAACTCAGAAATAGTACCTCGGGTTAAAAACTTTGCTTCAGGATGAGAACAGAAATTGTGCAGCAGCGGGGCAGCGGCAGTAGGAGGCCCCGTTAGCTAAAGTGGTGCTTCAGGTTAAGAACAGTTTCAGGTTAAGAACAGACCTCCGGAATGAATTAAGTTCTTAACCCGAGGTACCACTGTACTTATGAACTTAGTTTATTTTTTAATGTGGGGGACAGCCTTAAACACAGAATTTAATTTTTTTATTTTTTTGCAATACAAGTTTTCATCATATGCAAGACGTGTGAAGCCTAGTGGAGGGAAAATGCAGGATGCAACAGAAGATAAGGGGACACATTTCAACCATGATTCATAGACTCATGAAGTTGAAAGGGACCCTGGGGGTCATCTAGTCGATCCCTCTGCCATTCAGGAATCCTGCCCACATCTGTCCCTGCGTGGGCTCGAACCACCAACCTTCTGGTTAACGGCCAGATTCACAGAGCCATTGTTCCACCTGACACTTTCGATCAGTTGTCCCACCAGAGGAATTACTTTCTTTTGAAGGTGGTTCCATGGAGATGTGGTAAGGTGGTTTTGTAAGGTGGTTCCATGGAGATGTTTGGTTGCTTGTGAAAGGCAATAACCCAAATATAGTTGTTTTAGTGACTTGGTGCTGATTTTTCTTTTTCTGGTAAAAAACAACAACTTCACTTCTAACAAACAAACAAAAAACAGTAATGGACATACCTACTCCATAAAGTTTATTTATGTATGCATGTGTTTCTAATCCACACTTTCGTAAAAAACTTACCGTATTTTTCGCCCTATAGGATGCACTGGCCCATAGGACACACCTAATTTTTGGGGGGGGGGGGGAATAAAGGGGGGGAAATTATTTTTCCCCCAGCCCTAGCTTCCCCTGATCCCAGCCCCCAGAACATGCAGCTCTCCGCAAGTGTGGGAGCCCAGCGCCGGGCTGGCGACAGGGAGAAGCACGCGTCTCCCCGCCGTCAGCTTCCAAACCACGTCGGGAGACAGCGGGATGGCGCGCTGCGCCTCCCCGCTGTCCCCCGAGCTTGTGGGGCTGGCGGTGGGGCTCTCCTGAAGCCTGGAGAGCGAGAGCGGTGCGCACCGACCCCTCTTGCTCTCCAGGCTTCAGCGAAAGCCTGCATTTGCCCCATAGGACGCACACACATTTCCCCTCCATTTTTGGAGGGGGAAAAGTGCGTCCTATAGGGCGAAAAATACGGTAAATTCAAGGCGCTATACAACATTTTGAGAGTAAAATCGACAAAGGCATCCATAAAACAATCCCATGCATCTGGGCTCATTCTCCTGTTCATGATATTTCAGTTTCCTCGATTCAGCTTATTAAAATCTAAGGCTGTACAAATTGCTTGGTATGCTATAGCAATGCCGTCAAAGTCTAGTGCATTTGTCCTCCATTGTTTCCCTGAGAGAACTGTGTGAGGAACTAATGGAGGAAGCAATTGACATGGGAAGATTTAAACAATATTAATCCTACTGTGGAATGACAACTGAATAGGCAAAGGTTTTGCCATGCCTTCAATTAAGATGCGTTGACAGGAAGCAATTAATCAACAGATTTGGGACTACTTCTGGCTTGTAGAGCCCAACCCTTCATTGTATTGTAATTCTGCAATGGACTTTAATTGGAGGGTGGCTTTAGTAGAAAACAACTGAGTGCCCACTTCCAGTTTTACCAAAAGGCCTCTAGCTACACACCTGAGAAGATTATGACGTTTTGCTACGTCTCAGAGGTCAGAATTGCCTTAATATTCAAGCTGTTGTTAAGTCAGTGGAAGGAGTTTCATGGAAACCAAGTTGCCCTTCTCCCCTTCCCAAAAGTTGCCTGTTACCCCTGAAAACTCCTTCTGAAAGTTAAGGAGACCCTCCTGAGCAATGTGATATGAGGAGCGAAGGGTCTGCTGGGGAAGAGGAGACCACCAAAACCCCAGCCAGATTTTGAGCAATTTCCCAATTCCTTTAGTAGTCCTGCCATCCTGCATGTTTTAGGTTATCTCCTCACTCTTCAGAGAGTCTTGGGGCTGTCTTGGGCAGAAAGATGGGACAGGGAACTCAGAGCAGTGGCGTAGCAAGGTCAGGTGGTACCCGGCATGGAAAATTTCTTGTCACCCCTCCACACTTTGAAGTTATTATTTTTTGCCTGCAAAAATGGTTTGACTTCATTTTTTATTTTTTTGCGGAGCCAAGGTTGTTGAGCAATTTTTGCGCAGCCAGAACTATTTTAGCAGAGATTGTGTGCCTTGCAAGGAGGAGTCTTAACAACCGGCCATCATCTGAGAGAGAGCCAGCGGGTGGACCGTTTCGGCAGCGGGAAGCCTGCGCATGCCAAAGCCACAGCGTCTCCCACAGACGTTGAGTGCCGCACAACATTTTGTCACCCCCCTCAGAGGTGACACCCGGGGCGACCGCACCCACCTTGCTACGCCTCTGACTCAGCGGTTATAAAATGACATTGATTCAGTTAACTGACATTATAATTCTTGAATGCAGCAGAAAAGAAAGCAGATTGCTGGCAGTAAGGACCTACATTAAACAAAGGTGGTTGATTAACTACTAAAATAAAACAATTTTATAATTTAAAACACTCTTACAAAAAACACACCTAGCGAATTTCAAACGCTGCCTCTGAGGTCCTTTTTCACATGCTTCCTCTGTGTGAGGTCTGGAGGGTGGCAACGCAAGAACGGGGCCTTTTCTGCAGTGGCTCCCCATTTGTGAAATTCTTCCCCCAGTCAGGTTCTCCTGGCACCTTCATTGTGTATTCTTAGTTGGCAGGCAAAAACATTCCTCTTTAACCAGGCCTTTGGCAGATTTAGATCTAAAGCCCTTTTAAAATGTGTTGTGGTTTTGTTTTTATTGTGTGTTTTGTGGGGGTTTTTTAGTGTAATTTTATGTTGTGAACTGCCCTGAGATCTATGGGTGTAGGGCGGTATAGAAATTTAATAAATAATGATAATAATTAGGTGTGGTGACATCTGAAACTATATCCTCCTTTGGGTGGGAGCTGTTTTCTGTCTTCTAGAAGTGGATTAAAGCTCAACTTTCAGCAAGCTATCTGACCTGCTGCTTCACTTTTGGTCTCCATTTTAGCAACGTAGTTATTCCTATAGAAGAGCCAGACTATAATTCCCTTTAAAGCCAGCAAAATGGCTGAAATACTTGGCTCCTGCATCTCTTTCCTTCTTGACCACGTTTTCTGGAGTGCTTTGCATATGAAAGAACCTCTTTGTGAGTTGTATGTATCAACAGCTTTTAATTTTAAGTTTTAAACCTCTTGTGTAAAAGGTACAGCTACTTGCATAACACAGCTAAAATGCCAATAAAGTAAGAAAAAACTAATAGGAAAATAAGAAGGCCTATTTTTAAGATGGGGGAAACCTTTCACAGGAAGTGAGCATAAATAATTATCAGCAGTAATTGTGAGAGGTTGTAAGCAAAGTGACTTTTTAACGAATTTAAGCTTGAACTTAACATACATGGCACATACTGGCATATGAAAATGTCTAAACAGCATGACTAGAACTGGGACTAAGAGAGACTTCTCTTTTTAATCATAGAACTGTAGAATTGACAGGGACCTTGAGGGTCATCCAGTCTACCCCCTGCAATACAGGAATCTCAGCTACACCATCCATGACAAATGGCCATCCAGCCACCAAGGAAGGAGAGTCCACAGTCTCTTGAGGGAGATGGTTCCACTTGCATGTTATATTCCAATATTTGTATTATTTACAATGGATTCTTGATCTCCAAACCTTTATTGATGACCAGAAAATGATTGCTGAAAGTCTGGGAAGTTAGTCAAATTAACCACATGTTGCTTCTAATGTTTTCCATCAAGTGTGGCTTTAGTGACATCACTTGCTTTGTCCTTGTTAACAGCAGTCGCCTTCCAACTTCATCAGTAAAACCGTTGCTGGAAGTGGTGCAAAACCTAATGTGGTCATAGGGGTGGGATCCAGCTGAGTGGGGCGGAACAGTATGGTAAAAGATAAAGGACCCCTGGACGGTTAAGTCCAATCAAAGGGGACTATTGGGTTGCGGTGCTCATCTCGCTTTCAGGCCGCGGGAGCCGGCGTTTGTCCACAGACAGCTTTCTGGGTCATGTGGCCAACAGGACTAAACTGCTTCTGGCACAACGGGACACTGTGATGGAAAGCAGAGTGCATGGAAACGCCATTTACCTTCCTGCCGCAGCGGTACCTATTTATCTACTTGCACTGGTGTGCTTTTGAACTGCTAGGTTGGCAGAAGGTGGGACAGAGCAATGGGAGCTCACTCTGTTGTGGGAATTCGAACCGCCGACCTTCCAATCGGCAAGCCCAAGAGGCAGTGGTTTAGACCACAGTGCCACCCACGTCCCCTGAAAGGGATGGAGACGGGAGGAATGGGAGGATGGACTGACAGAGATTTGCAGGATTCTGTGTTTTATAAGCCGCCTCCATCCTATTTAAATACCCCAGCCCCTGGCATGTTTCTTCTCAGGCCAGAGGAAGTAGTGGCTATTCTAAACTTGTTTCTTATAGCACAGGTCGATCACGATCTACTGGTAGATTCCGGGGAGGTTTTGGTAGATTGCGGTCGATCGCTGGGTCCCTTTCCTTAGCGTTGGTTAAATTGAATCCGGCCCCTCTTCCCACCCTCCATTCTCGCACGATCTGCAGAATGGAAGACGGAAGGCTGTTTGTTTCCCCAGTGATTTGTTGGTGGGTGGCTGTTCCTTTTTCTCCCCAAGAACCCCAAAAAACGGGGCTTTCCTCCCTAAAAAAGCTCAAAAACTTGGACCTTAACCCCCCAAAAACGGGGTAGATCACTGCCAGTTTTTAATTCTGTAAGTAGATCGCAGTCTCTTGGGAGTTGGCCACCCCTGTCTTATAGGAAACACAACACCCATTCCGCTGCTTGGAGACCCTGTGCACCCAGTGGCGTAGCGTGGGTTGTCAGCACCCGGGGCAAGGCAAGTAATTTGCGCCCCCTAACCCGTGGATTTGCGCCCCCTAACCCCCAGAAGTTGCGTCCGGTGCGGCCGGCCCCCCCTGCATCCCCCACGCTACGCCACTGTGTGCACCAGGGATAACACAGAACGGAAAGGTGAGGATTCAGGCTCATTGCAATGAACTTGTCCTTCCGGCATAATGCCAGGAAGTTCTGACAACTACAGCTCAGTGGCGTAGCGTGGGGGGGTGCAGGGGGGGTGGCCGCACTGGGTGCAACATCTGGGGGTTAGGGTTAGGGGGCGCAAATCCACAGGTTAAGGGGCGCAAATCCACGGGTTAGGGGGCACAAATTACTTGCCTTGCCCCGGGTGCTTACAACCCACGCTACGCCACTGCTACAGCTTATATGTATTTGGGATATAATTAGCATTGTGCCTTCAAATTTTGTGTTTCTGGAAGACCAATGTTACAAACCTGATGCCCTGCATCCATTTCGGACTGCAACTGGCCTGCTGTCTTGAACTGCTTGAACTGTCATATGTTTGTTGTCCAAAACATATGAAAGGCACCAGGTTGTTGGAGGCTGCTATAGGAGGTGTGATTTGCTTTTCACTTAATGTTGTTCCAAAAAGAATTATTAAAACTTTATGTAGAATTTTCCATTACACAGTGAATGGTCTAGGCATAGCCCAATTTAAAAAAAAAAGAGAAAGCAAACCCAATCACACAAAATGTTTTTTACTCTAAACACAACACTTTAGTTGCAGTGCATAGCATGCAGAATCACAAAACCTTCAGCCTGTATTTATCATCTCTTGATGGGTCAGAAAGGTCTTAGAAAGATCCTGGGAGTGGTGAGGTTGAGATCTGGGATGTACGGTTGGCATACCTCAGGAATGCTTGCCACATTGGAGAGAGAACATCTTGGATTTTGCACGACCTCTTCATGTGGTGGGTGAGCTTATCTATAAATAAATAGACTCAAAGCCTGAACCAAGCCCTTGTACGTTCCCTTCTACAATTTCTGTTCTGCAGTTTGGAAGGCAAGTACCAGGTCCCGCAACTTGCACAATAGCATTGCAAAATCTCCTGCAGTCTTGTTGTTTTAATACTGTGCTATTTCTACAGTTGCATTCTGCCAGCTGTACGTATTCAGACACATGTGTTTCCTATTTTGACTGTGGAACTGCACTTTGTTATGCGAGGTGCCTCAGTGATTGTTTTAAGATAAAACTGGAGCATGTTGGATGAAAAAACAGTTTATAAACTTTTAACAGGCTCTGGTCTTTGCAGAGCTGAAAACCCCAATTTGGGCCAGAGCTGTGTATATGGGCGTGATAACTTTTGTTGAACCAGTCAGTAGGAGGAATTCAATGTTGTGCTAGGTTGATCTTTCCATCAGTGCAAGCTTTTTCTTCCTCAAATAAATTTTTATTAGTTTTCCAATATTGCCCCATTAATAGCCCAATTATAACAATACCAATTAATTCCCTATTAATACACTTTAGTTAAAGTGGTCCCCATGTGCATTCATTTGATGCATTCATAATCTTACATTACTGGATTCCATGCTGTTATTCAGGCATAGGCAAACTTGGCCCTCCAGATGTTTTGGGACTACAACTCCCATAATCCCTAGCTAACAGGACCAGTGGTCAGGGAAGATGGGAGTTCTAGTCCCAAGACATCTGGAGGGCTGAGTTTGCCTATGCCTGAATAAGTGCATGGTACTATTTCTGGCTTAGAGGAGTCTGTTACCTGAAGCGTATGTAACCCGAGGTACCACTGTAGTTGCTTTGGAAGACGATCATCAGGCATCCGCACAACATGACCAGTCCAATGAAGTTGATGTTGAAGAATCATTGCAAACACTAAGTGGCCAGAAATCTTTTACCAGCCTTACTTGGACAGAACCCACAAAGCAGTTGCTCCACCATGGAGCCTTTCCCCCAAAGCCGACAGCAAGAACTTACCCCACGTGCATTTATGCTCACATCTACATGTCGCAGCCATGTCTAAATTATAATTTAAGCCCTACATGTTCCAAGCTAAAGTTAGAGCCCACTTAACTTCTACTGACAAGGAGAACGAGGCGTGTTTAAATAGCGGTGATCTTTTCCCAATGCCATCTGCTGCTTGAAACTTGGTTTCTCATGAGGTAAATGAATTCTGAGCACCTCATGGAAATAGCTCTCGGTGGTGCCTCCGAATAGGTCAGCTTGCTTTAGCTCTCCTAGGGTAACTTTTATCTATACTTAGAAGAGAGTTAGGGCTCCCAATCTCAACATTTGAGAGTGTCATTTTAGTGTGTTAACCTGCTGTCCTTTCTTTCCTAGCATTTTTTTTAAATTTATTTTTTTTTAATAAAAAAAACAAGTTTGAGTGTGATGGCAGCAGGTAAGAACCTTCTGAACATGGCTGAATACTGTTAAAATCTGCAGCAACTATATGATGTTTTTTATAAAAATGCACTCTTTCTGTATAGACTTCCGTAAGTAAAGATTTAAAATTACAAGCTACTGTTTTTAGTGCCAAGGAAGAGACTGCTTTAAACTGCACATAGATTACCTGGAGGTATTAAAAACCTGTTCCCCATTTTCTTTCCCTTTATAAAGAAATAGAATTAAGAGGTACAGAATTAGAAAGGGTTGCTTCTGTTAGTTTGAGGTACTAGCATGCCTGACTTGCCTAGGGTGTATATGAATAGCCACCCTGTGGATTTTTATATATTAAAAAGCACTCCAAGGGAATGAATTAGTTCTCAGCAAATAAAAATCTGTTCCTCATTGCTACCTTAAAAAAAAAAAAAAGAATAATTCTGCTATACTGAAAATGGTAGTCCTCTGACTTGGTTGGACTTCTGTAGAATGTCTTCATTGTATCGCAATTTAATAATAATAATAATAATAATAATAATAATAATAATAATAATAATATCTTTATTGTCATTGCCCCCTTCGGGGACAACGAAATTACTTATAGGGTCCCCAGATGTCTGTCAGACCCATGCCTTTTGTAACTGGAATTAGCATTTTGGGTTTTAATACAATTTTGCAAAATGAGTTCGCAAAAACTAGCCCATGTGCCCTTGCCTAGGTGTGCATTTGTCACCTGAAAGAGGAAAGGCGCCATTTTTACAAAGCTTTCTCTATCTGGAATGCCTGGAGGCTGTCTGTAGTCCCCGCAGCTGATTAGGCTAGTAGGTAGGTAGAGTTAGTTTTAAATACAAAAAAATCAGAGCATCAACAAAATTACTCAGTTGTGGAAATTGACTTACAGATTGCCAAAAATGAAGTGATAAAATGTTGTGTATGTGCCAAACCTCGGACGTTATGTAAATATTATGTAGGGAACTAGGATAATTTCTTGCCAAATCGGATACTAGTCAACAGCCCACCAGATCTGCATCCATGGTACCAATGGGCCGCCCACAGCTCTCTCTCTCTCTCTCTCTCTCTCTCTCTCTCCTCCCCTCATCCCGTTCCACTCCTCCCCCCATCTGTTAATCTAAGGTTATTCCCTTCATTGTTCTTGTTCCGTTTACCTCTGGCATCCTGTTGGATTTTCATTAAGGCTTCTTCCATTTAGCATCAACCAAGAACACTTGGTACACGTGTTTCACTCAGTATGATTAGAGAAAGCATGATTTTGAATTCATGTATCCGATGAATTACTGCTTTGGGGGAATTGCTCTATTCCGAACTTAAAAATGGAAAGTGTAATGCAGGTGGTCAACAAAAGGGGTTTGTCTCAAGGCAAATTTTTAAAAATGTAGTATAAACACCAACAATTGGGAAACACTTGCCTGTGAGTGCTCCAATTGGAAAACAGCCTTTACCAAAGGTGTCATGGGCTTTGAAGACACATGAATTCAGGACGCAAGGGAGAAACGTGCTAAGAGGAAGGCATGCTTGGCAAATCCAGACCATGATCAACCCCACTCAGAAATCAGTGTCCCCACAGTGGAAGGACGTGTGGATCCAGAATTGGCCTCCACAGTCACTTATGGACTCATTGTTAAAACTGTGTTTATGGAAGACAAATCTTACTCTGCTACAAGGGATCTCCAAAGAAGTTTGTTTTGGGAGAGATCAGAGCTCTTTTGGGGTGAAGCAAGTCTTCCCTGAGGCACATTAAACTGAACTAAGGTCTCCTGAAGCCTCAGGGACCAGAGAGCTCAGACTGTTTTTAAAGTTATTTCATCTCTCCAAACAGTCGACAAAAGGATGGAAAAGGAAGAGATTGTGTGTGTTGTGCGTGATATCTTGAATGTCCAGCCAGGGAATAAGTTTGCCAGGGCTGTCGTTCTCTTTCTAGACAAGGTGCTTTTGAGCAAGTGGATAGCTGACGGTTAAGGATGCTAAGTTTAAAAACAATAAAATAATGTAATGCAAGGTCAGTTTTAAGGAATGGAATGTGAACTAGAAGCAACCAGGAAAATAAAGCAGCAACAAGAGGAAACTTTGGACGCGCCAAGAAGGGAGTGCGAGAAAGCAGTGATTGGAAAAGGTGTGTCAGGTTTGTCTTAATTTGTGGCTGATTTGGTAAAATTTGGAAAGTCAATGAAAACAATTTGGCCAACAAACAACAACAAAAGACAAGGTGCTTTTGGAAAGGATGTAGATCAGCTGAGCAGAAGACAGCAAGAAAAGCCTGGAACTGTTTTTCATTCATAATAGCTCCCTAACACACATCTCTTATTCTTTGAGACAAGACAGGCAGTTCAAAACAATGTAAATCAGTTTATGAAATACTGAATCTTGTCTTTGGTGGGCATCCAATATGCTGTCTTATTTTACCGTTGTTAGCCGCTCTGAGCCTGGTTTCGGCTGGGTAGGGGGGGATATAAATAAATTATTATTATTATTATTATCATCATCATCCCCATCATCCCCCCTAATAGAGACTTCTAGGCTAGTTGTAAAAACTGTGCTGGGTGGAGTTTTTTTCTAAAGCATCCGGTCTACTTGGTAAGTTAGCAATACATTGGTACCTCGGGTTACATACGCTTCAGGTTACAGACTCCACTAACCCAGAAATAGTGCTTCAGGTTAAGAACTTTGCTTCAGGATGAGAACAGAAATCGTGCTCTGGCGGCACAGCAGCAGCAGGAGGCCCCATTAGCTAAAGTGGTGCTTCAGGTTAAGAACAGTTTCAGGTTAAGAACGGACCTCCAGAACGAATTAAGTTCTTAACCCGAGGTACCACTGTACTTATGAATTTAGGAGACGCAGAGGTTTTGGGTGAGGGAGTAGAAAATTTTCTGCCCAACATCTCTGGGTAGAAGTGAGGAAGCTGAGCTGATGGACTGAAATTTAACGACTGGCTTTTTACCAACTAAGAGCTGTTGGACTACACAAGTATAAAGCACATATAGATACTTCATAGAGTAAATTGATACTTCATTTTTTTGTGAACAATTTCATGAAAGCTATTGCTGTCTTCGTGGGTAGTTGCACCTGTGAAGTAAAGATGTGAACCATGGGGGGGGGGGGAACCCCAAGAAGAATCCATGAAATCTTAGTTTCAATGTTTTTACATAGAAAGCATGAATTTGTTTGGGTGTAAAACCACACACACTTTGAACCCCTTTTCTGCTGAGTAATTAGCTGCGCAACAAAAATATTCCATCTTTATTCCCCGAACTGTGCTAAGAACAATGAGCTTTTGTTAAAAGGTTTTTCTAGCTATCAAATATTGGAAGTAGCAGTGTATCCAGACTAAGAAAGTTTGCTAGTCTTGTGGATTGGGCTTGGCGAGTGTCGCATTGCAGTTAAATCTGCCCTTTCGAGCTGAACTTTTGTTAGGAATAGGTGTCTGATTATAGCTTGGAATGTACACAAATATACAGGGTGCTCTCTGAATAGTGTGTTAGCTAATATCAGCACAGAGCTGTAGCCTTAGCTCTTAAATAGTTTTGCCAAATGTAATTTGCTGGAGCTTCCTGTGTGGCTGAAAAGACAGGACACTTTGTCCTGACTCAGAGATTTATCATTGCCGTCTTCAGAGCCGTAGTGTTGCCTCTTTCTACAAGTAACTTTTTGAAAAATGATGCACACTGACAGTGGTGTAAAGAGTAATAAGCAGTTTGCCCAGTACCAAGTGTCACAAGTGTTGTGACCTAGGTCAGAGGTCGCATTCAGCCTGCACAATATAACTACATATTATGGAGCTGACAGATGCCAAGCCACATTTAGCAGAACTGTATATTTTCCAGTACTCTTAACCTTGAAATGTAGAAAATTCCAGCTTGGCACTTGATAAGAGGATGGTGGCAGTGGAATCATACATAATGGTTATACGTATCATAACTTGAATAGCACACTTTAATGCAGGTCACTTATTACTGAGCTGCAAGTTGATATTTGCGGCAGAGGGGAGGGAGTGTAACAGCAATTGCTATTCTACTTTATTCTCACGGTGAACAGATACCAAAATCGCAGTGGTCTTCAGGCTCTTCAGTTGCATTTCATGAGCTAAAATGGGGATGATGCCTTAAGAGTTGGTGTTTGGGTTAAAAAAACAACCTTTCATTTCTAAAAGAATGTAAACAGTGCTTTTTACCGTTTGTTTCTGTGATGCCTTTTGCTGTTATTCTGCAAGCATTTTCCTGTGCTATAAGTCTGTTCTCATAGCTAATGAAAGTTTGTCGAGATACTTCATTTATTGACACAATAAATGAAGAATGCAAATAAATAAAAAGTTTTGAGTATATGCAGGGTCTATGAGACCATAGCAATCGCTGCTTAAAAATTGCAATCCATAATTACAGTGTAACCACTAGTTCATATCATCACAAGTCTTGTAACACTGCATATTGTTGAAGCTCTGTAAATGTGAGTCTGCCATCTAAACTCTACGAACGAATCTCAGCTCAGTTTAAAATGCCTCACTCCTAAGCTCCCGAACCCAGAAGGGAACACCTGGGCCACAGGGATGTCATCATCAGCTGCATGTAATTCTAACTATATTCTTATGCAGTAAAGTCAAGGGCAGGCACCCCCAAACTCGGCCCTCCAGCTGTTTTGGGACTACAACTCCCATCGTCCCTAGCTAACAGGACCAGTGGTCAGGGATGATGGGAATTGTAGTCCTAAAACATCTGGAGGGCCGAGTTTGGGGGTGCCTGGTCAAGGGATTTGAACTAGACATAGCCCTGCATTGAGTAAACCCACTAAACTCAGCGGATCTACTCTAAACATGGTGAAGTCTTGAATTAAGCCATAGTGGTACCTTGATGTGGTTTGGGTAAGCTATTCCTGACCTGACTGCCCACTTTCCTGCAAGCCATGTCTGAAGGAGTCCCTTTCATGCCCTACTGTGGGAGGTTCCAGGGACTGGTGTGTCTTGTTTTTGTCGTCACTCAGGGTTACATTTTAAACACTGTACTCTGGCCAAGTGCCCAGAAAAACATCTTCATGCAGCGACTGGCAACTTGGGGAGGCTGAAATTGCAGATTAACTAAAAGTTCCCACTGATGAATGAACGGCCCACGTTAGAGCCATTTCAGTTCTCAGGCTTTGGCAAATTTATATAATCTTAACATTTCACTTACCCAGTGGCGTAGCGTGGGTTGTCAGCACCCGGGGCAAGGCAAGTAATTTGCGCCCCCTAACCCGTGGATTTGCGCCCCCTAACCCGTGGATTTGCGCCCCCTAACCCTAACCCCCAGATGTTGTGCCCGGTGCGGCCGGCCCCCCCTGCACCCCCCACGATACGCCACTGCACTTACCTTAATGCTAACTCTTCAGAAAAAGCTATTGCATGTGGTGTCTGCCTACCCCTGGCATTTGCTCAGCTTTTCTAAAGCATGTCACATATTACCCTGTCAAAATTAATTAAGAAAATTGTCCAGTAGCACCTTAGAGGCCAACTAAGTTTGTTCTGGGTATAAGCTTTCATGTGCATGCACACTTCTTCAATCAGCCATCTCCTACTACTCTTCTGGGAAAAACCCCACCCCACCCTCCCACTATATATAAGGGTCAGTGTATCTGAAGAAGTATACATGCACACGAAAGCTTATACCCAGAACAAACTTAGCTGGTCTCTAAGGTGCTACTGGACAATTTCCTTATTTTTTTATTTATTTCAACTGTGTCAGATCAACACTGCTACCTACCTTGAACGTATTGCCCTGGTTATCATCAGATCATTTCTTTAATCCTCATATTGCAGATCAAATATTGAGGTGAAGGAAGTCTGTTGGCTTGCTAAAGGCTATCTAGTGAAACTGAATTTTGTACTGGACTCACAGAGTAGTGGTTAAATTGAGCAAGTACCATACATGTCCATAGCGCACCCTGCACAATGCATGGTGGATACATGCATTATATATTTTTGTTTCTGTAGTTTGTGCATTATAAGGAGGGCTTTCCTACGCTTAGAATTAGACATATAACACATTTTTTGCTCTATAAGACTCGCTTTTTCCCTCCTAAAAAGTAAGGGGAAATGTGTGTGCATCTTATGGAGCGAATGCAGGCCGCACAGCTATCCCAGAAGCCAGAACAGCAAGAGGGATTGCTTCTTTCACTGCACAGCAATCCCTCTTGCTGTTCTGGCTTCTGAGATTCAGAATATTTTTTTTCTTGTTTTCTTCCTCCAAAAACTAGGTGGGTCTTGTGGTCTGGTGCGTCTTATAGAGCGAAAAATACGGTACATTTATACTAATTGCACAGGATGCAGTACAGTCAGCAGCCTAAGTCAAGATGAAGAGGCCCCAAGTCTAGTCAATGGCAGCTTCTGAATGTGTGGTTTAGGCACAGGCTTAAATAGCAATAGGTGGACAAAGGACCTAGTGAGTCCCCTGATTTTTTATTTTCCCTTTTTCCTTTTCTCAAGACTTTCATCAGCTACGTGCGTTGATGAATAAGCTTTTGCCTGTATGCGGAAAAGAAATTTGTTCCAATTTTTGACAGTCCTGCCAAGCCATGTCAGTACCGAGACTCTTGGCACATTGACTATTCAGTGTTTGAATACGGAATAAAGAATGCCTTCTCCCGCCTTGAAAGTAGCATCTAACTTCTATTAGCAAATAGTACTTCTAACCAGTCGTTACTTGTTTTTGCATTTGCCCTGAAGTATTCAGAGCACAGTAATCTCAGGCAGGTATGAAACAAGCATGTAGGAACACAGGATTGGTAAGGGCAGAAAGCCTAATTTTCTGAGAAACAAACTTCCTTCTAATATGCACGTTCTGTGTGACACCTTCTAAACTTCAATATACACAAATATATATATATATTGTGTGTGTGTGATATTCAGTACAGTGGTACCTCGGGTTACATACGCTTCAGGTTACATACGCTTCAGATTACAGAGTCTGCTAACCCAGAAATAGTGCTTCAGGTTAAGCACTTTGCTTCAGGATGAGAACAGAAATCGGGCTCCGGCAGCGCGGCGGCAACAGGAGGCCCCATTAGCTAAAGTGGTGCTTCAGGTTAAGAACAGTTTCAGGTTAAGTACAGACCTCCGGAACGAATTAAGTAGTTAACCTGAGGTATACATACACAAGGCTGAACACTGCCTGCAAATTGCAAAGTTATATTTTTTGCAGATCAGTTTTCCTTCTTGGTTTAAATTCCCCTTGATTGGTTTAAATTACAGCCACCTATTGCTGGCTAGATAAATGATGCTGAATGACAAAACAAGCCCCACATGGTTTAATCATTGATGTGAGAATGAAAGCGCCATGCAGCTCGCTGCTTCTGAAACTGCACTGTGAACATAGTGCTAGTGTGCAGTTCAGTTGTATTGGTCCTGTGACATGAATACAGTTGTGCCCAGAAGCTGATTTGGATTTCCCAATCCATTTTTCGCACTTTGGAACTATTGTGGCATAACATCATGCTCTCTCACAAACAGTATTGGCAAAGTACATTTCTCATGCTACTGTCTAGGTCCTTCGGGCCTGTCTGTAATTTTCCAGTCTATAATTTAGCTCCCCTTTGCTTTTATATTTCAAATAACACATTTCAGTCAGATTCTAGTCTGGACTCTAATGCCTTTCAAGCAACCTAGAGGCAAATAAAAGTGATGTTTGTTAGTCCAAATTGAAGTTCTTTGCTCCTTTATGTTTATGTAGATTCTTTGTATTTCAGGGCTTCGTTGTTACAATCACTGCCTTATTGATTGCCCCTCTAATCAAAGCCAAAGCCCTGCTTGTGTTACTTCATATTTGCTGTAGAAGATTTGTGGTCTGTGGTGTTTACCAACATCTGTGTTCAGTTTGCTCAGATATTTTCATCTTTCCGCATAGCTGTCAAGCGTCCCTTATTTGGCAGGACAGTCCCTTATCCCAGCGCCATGTCCCGCTGCTGTCCCTTATTGATGATGTCCCTTAAATAAGCTACTGAAGGTAATGGGACCCTTTCTATGTCCAGCTGTCCTTTGTCAACAACAAATTGTTGCTGGTTTTTTTGTGTTGAATATATGCTATATGGTAATTTATGGACCTAATAGGTATCTAAAGCCATTTGCACGCAACAAAATATGTATTTTAACAAAGTAATTATTGATCCCTTATTTTGGCTGCTGATCTGATCCCTTATTTTCGAGGCTGCTGGTCCCTTATTTTCAAATCTGTAAATTGACAGCTATGTCTTTCTGTTAATGGTGTGCCTGACAGTAATGCTTTAAGTCACTTGACTTTTGAAACTCACACTCTTCTGTATTATTATTTTTAAAATGCATCAGCCTATCACATTTTCTATGCTTAAACTTGAGGACAAGCCCCTATACCTGGTGATCTTTATAATGAAAGTCAACTAGTTTTGGAATTGCAATATTTTGATGACCTTTTTTCCCCTCTTGCAGGTTGCATGCCTGATTGGATTTGATGCTTGATTTGCATGACTCCTAACAGTCAGTTTCTGGATTTGTCACTCAGCAAGCATGGCCCAGCCAGCAAATATTAACGGCAGCTCCACAGGTAACTTTTTGCCTTATGAGAAGTAACCTCCCTAGTATAGCAAAACTATACTAAGCCTATTGTTCAGGGCATTTTTTTTAAAAAAAATGTAATGTTCTTAAAATGCTGTGTACATGTTTATTCCCCCAAGTATTGAAATAGCGTCATGAAATATCTCCCTACCATGTGGTTATTTCTGTGTCAGTTTTGTCATGTCTGAATGGCTCGTGCATGATGTCTGCATCCAAGTTATCCGGTGTATAAGTTGCATAACTGATAGCAGCAAGCTGGCTTCTGTTTTTAACAAGAAGCAACAAATGACCTGGAATCGTTAAGAGAACTGCAAGTAGGGATACTTATGGCACCATTATAAAGACTTGCATAACCAGAGTTAAACAGAGCATTCCTGGTTTTGTTTTTTCCTTGCCAGGAACAGAACATTTCTGTCAAAGGAAGTCCTGTAAAGCTCTATCAGGCTTGGAATCTTTTCATTGTCATGATTCCCTCCCACTTGTGACATTATCCTTTTGCAGAGGGCGCAACCTCTAGGGTCTGAATGCATTTACTGGGCTAGAAGGAGGAGTCTGTACAGGCTATGTACAAATGTGTTGTTGTTGATTACAACATTTCTATCCTGCTTACTATCTTAAAAATATCTCTTAAGAAAACTGAAGCATCAATGGACAACGTAAACAACAAACATATTAGAAAAACACACAGTTGCACATAAAAATGTTATTTTAATACAAAGTTAGAAGTGAATTACCAATTCGTTTTCTTTCTGATATACCCTTCCCCTCAGCCTTTGGGTTCTCACCCAGGGTCCAAACAAACATTGCCTTTCAAATGCCCAGGGGTCATTTTTTCGTTTGTGCATAGCAGTTTGCAGTTGCACAACACTTTTGCATGAAAACTGCATTGTCTATGCACACAGGTCAACGTGTTTTCAAACTAGTGTGCAACTGTGTCCTCTGTTCCCCTTCCCTCCATTAGGCTTTCCACAGATACACATTCTCATATTCACAGTCTTTTGGAAGAGAGGGGCTGGGAGATGACGTGTTAATATGCTTCTATGCAGCGAATATATATCTCAGTGGTACCTTGGTTTAAGAACAGCTTAGTGTATGAACAACTTGGATCAAGAACGCTGCAAACCTGAAAGTAGGTGTTTTGGTTTGTGAACTTTGCCTTGGAAAAGAACATGTTCCGCTTCCTGTTGAGTGTGTTCCATTTGTAAATTGAGTCGCCCCCCCCCCCGCTGCTATGGGAAAGCATGCCTTGGTTTAAGGATGCTTTGGTTTAAGAATGGGAAAGGGATTTAGTTCATAAACCAAGGTACCACTGTCTATAGAGGCAGCTAAGATACTACCGTACCGCTTCCTATTTTGCTTCATTCAAAGACAAGTTGGACCTGGTGCTGGGGCGTGGCGCAGTCCTGTCCCAGCAGAAGGTGGCCCTTGAAAACGCCCCTGTGCTTGAGAAGTGCATTCTTGGCACAAAATGGATTCTAACCGTTCCAGCAGAATGAGCTTTAGATTGACAAATGATGTGTGACATGGGGATGATGTCTATACAGCACCCCATCAAGGCGCCTGCATCTAGCACTGAACACAAAACTGTCATGCAGTGTGTACACGCCAGTAGTTCGTGTGCCCCTCCTGTTGCAAAACTGGTTTATGCAGCAGCTTCCTTGTGCACCTCATTGACGACTCTGAAGCCATGCATCTATGCTTTTTTTCTTCTGTCTGGGTGCACCAAATCTGAGAGAAAATTAAGCACCGCTCGCTGAATTACCTGATTTTATTATATTATGTGTCCAACCAGAAAATATGATTCTAGACCCTCCTTCCTTCAGTTTGGATTTGGATTTGATATCCCGTTTTATCACTACCCGAAGGAGTCTCAAAGCGGCTAACATTCTCCTTTCCCTTCCTCCCCCACAACAAATACTCTGTGAGGTGAGTGGGGCTGAGAGACTTCAGAGAAGTGTGACTAGCCCAAGGTCACTCAGCAGCTGCATGTGGAGGAGCGGGGATGCGAACCTGGTTCACCAGATTACGAGTCTACCACTCTTAACCACTACACCACACTGGCTCCCAGTTGCTGCAGGAAAACTTACTAGGGTAGGATTAGGCAATCACGATGTTCAAGAAGCCCTTCAACAAATATCCTACTATAATGTAGTTTGAACTTTCCCCCCTCCTTTCTCTAAAAATGGATGTGTAGGATGTAATTTATAATTAGTAAACAAACATACCAGTTTTAGTTGTGGTATCTCAGCCACTCAGGAAAGATACCGAACTGCAATGCATTTTGGGTGAGAATCTACTAACAAATCATGGCAAGTTGAAGTTCAGTGGAAGGGCTTCTGCAATGAGGCATCCTCTCTTTTCCTCCCTCTGCAGCCTCCCTCCCCAAATAATTGACTTTTGGGGGGGTGCAGTTGGGAGAATCCTCAGAACACATAGCAGAATGGGAGGATCAGTCTTCTGCCAAGCGTAGTATGCTTGCCCAGGCAGAGAATTTGTAATAATGTGATAGTGAATTGCACTTACGGTGTCTTTCCTGGCTATTTTGAATATGAAAGATAGGCTTCAACTGATATTTGAACGTATGGGTCGTGGGTGGCGCTGTGGTCTAAACCACTGAGCCTAGGGCTTGCCGATCAGAAGGTCGGCAGTTCGAATCCCTGTGACGGGGTGAGCTCCCGTTGCTCAGTTCCAGTTCCTGCCAACCTAGCAGTTTGAAAGCACGTCAAAGTGCAAGTAGAGAAATAGGTACCGCTCTGGCGGGAAGGTAAACGGTGCTTCCGTGTGCTGCTCTGGTTCGCCAGAAGCGGCTTAGCCATGCTGGCGACATGACCCGGAAGCTGTATGCCGGCTCCCTCGGCCAGTAAAGCGAGATGAGCGCCGCAACCCCAGAGTCTGCCACAACTGGACCTAATGGTCAGGGGTCCTTTACCTTTACCTTTAAGTATAGATTTCCACACACGCACCCCAAATATATATAACAAGTTCATCTAGCTGTGTCAGTGTTTTGGCGGTATAAGGTTAAAACATATAAAACCAAATGGAAAAGGCCAAATTGATTTTAACCCTACGGTCTCCTTTCAGTTAACCAATCATGTCAGCCATAGAACTTCAGTACAGGGCACCAGGTTGTGTCAGAGGAGGTGTTTGAAAAGGAACTGGAAACCCTTTAGGGCTATTAGCTTGGCAGAAGTTGCTTTCAATTTTGGCATTCTGTTCAGAAGGCCGAGAAACTATTTTTTTACGTAATACAGAAGGAATTTTTCCCTTTGGGAGATAATGATTATGCATGGAATTTGTGGGGATGGATTTGTAGTGCAGCCGGAGTGTTGTCTGCAATGTGTTTCTTTATTGGTCAGGGACATATGAAACCGGATCTCTCTGCTTTGAATAATTCACACACCAGTAAGGCTGTTCCACTGTTTTAAGTGGTAAACAATATTGCTGCATGTGCAGCCACGTTACATACGCTGATATTTCTTACAACAAATGCATAAAAGAAATAAAATTGCCCCCCTGTATCTCATTATGAGTGACTTCTTTTTTAAAAAGCACAGCACCCAAACCAAAGGCTAACTAGGGTTTTGCTCTTCTGACACTGTCGGGACTTGCTTTGCATTATACACCCTTCAGCTCTCCGTTCCAACGTGTCATTCTTGGTTTTTTGTGTGTGTGTTTGTTCAGATCATGAGCGTTTCATAATAGCGTTGGACTCCCCGGCACGTCTGGTATTGGTTCTCTGCTGTGCCGGGTGAGGGAGTCTGGTCTCGTAATCCACAACTGGGCGTTGAGAGCATCGGAACAGGTTTCTTAATTGCCCTGTATTCAAAGAGCAGAAAGTCAAGCTAAACAGGCGGAGGGTTTTTCCTCTCCATGCTCTGAATCTATCGGGACGAAGACCAGAACGTTGGCTTACCGATTCCGTTGTCAAGAGTGTCTGCTCATGGAGACGGTTGTAGCCCTTCGAACGGTAGGTTCTAGAGGGGTTGCAGATGTTTGGAAACTAATTTCATATGGTGGTGAGCAATGAGTCGTCGATTACACGTTTGGGGAGTAGACTTTTTCATTATGTGTGATCTTCTATTTTAGCCGGCAAGACTATATGCAGGCAGGTTTTTAATTTTTTATTCTGGCACTTGTGTTCCCTGTGCTTTGCACGTTGTGTGTTTGTGTTGTGTGTTTGTGTCGCCGTTGCTTTGGGGCAGGATTAACGGCAGTCGCTTTATTAGGCAGGTAAGCTAAACAAGAACATGCTGTTAATAAGTCAGTTTTATAAGATTTGCAATGATTTCGGACACATCTCATGCATACACTTAAAAGTTTCCTTAAATTTTGTAAGTTGAATTTGAGTAGATGGTGCAGCAGTAATCTGTTTAAAGATCTGAATGCGTGATGCAATTTTGATTTATTTTGATTTATTTCAATTAATCCTGACAGTGTCACATGTAATGTGGTCTACAATGGACCATCTATTCAGAATTCAGCTGGAACCTTCATGGATGCCCTAAATAAAGGGGCAAGAATCTCCAAAGTGGACTTATTTGGGGTAGGGAGGAGGGGACCTGTTTACTTGGACTACTTATGGCATGTGCTTGGAATATCTGATATCACTTCTTGCTGTGTGTGATATGATCCTAATTGAATTTTGGATGTGTTCTAAAGTGGAGTTAAATCTAAATATAAATGTTTTAGTATCTTGTGGCCAGTTAAGCTTTCTTTTGCTTATTCGGATTGCTCCTGAAAACTCGTGTACACCTCTCCTCAAATCAATTTTGATGCTGCAAAGGTCTTTAGTTACCTCTTGGACTGGCTCCATCTTGTGGTATACCACATTAAAGAAAGTGAAAATGTTTCTCCATAACCAGGCATTTGGCTGTTAAAGGCTTTATAGGTTAAAACCAGCACTTTGAATTGGTCCCGGAAACTAGCCAGCAGCCACTTCAGCCAGGACAGAATTGGTGTAATATACTCAAACCATCTTGCCCCAGTGACAAACCTGGCTGTTGAATTCTGCACCGGCTGGAGTTTTCGAACTGTCTCCAGAGACAGCTCCACATATAACACATTGCAGTAATCTAAGCTAGAGTTTACCAGAGCATAGATGACAGAACTTAGGCTATCACTTCCCAAATAGGGGTGCAGGTACATCACCAACCAAAGCTGATGGAAGGCATCAAAATTGTTGTTGTTGTTATATTATATTTTCCCAACCACTCTGGGTGGCTTCCAGCAAAATATTAAAAATAATAAAACGCCAAACATAAATGTTTGCGATACAGGGCTGCCTTCAGGTGTCTTCTAAAAGTTGCATAGTTCTTTATTTACTTGACATCTGCTGGGAAGGCTTTCCACAGGGTGGGCGCCACCACTGAGAAGGCCCTCTGCCTGGTTCCCGCCTCACTTCTTGTAGTGAGGGAGCCACCAGAAGGCGCTGGACCTCGGTGTCCAGGCTGAACGATGGGGGTGGAGACGCTCCTTCAGGTATACCAGACCGAGGCCATTTAGGGCTTTAAACACCGACACTTTGAGGGAACCGCCAGAAGACCTTCGGAGCCTGACCTCAGTGTCCAGGAGGCTGAATTGTGGTGCACCGAATTTTGGACTCAAGTGGTACAGTCTAGATTTATGCCACCACATTCTGCATCATAGGGTATCTTTCTGAGGGACTAGGTTAAAGGGTTTTTCATGAAATAACCTTGAGGATACAGGGGAAGCAGGAGCAAGCAGCTCTTCCATGAGCTCATGGTAGAAGAAACAGTGCCCTAGGTCATGATACTGCAGTTGGAAGATGTCTGTAGACAAGGTGGGAGGTGAAGACGACGATGGGGACCTAGCTGAAACCATCTATGGTTGTGACAGGCTGGGAAGGAGCAATTTAGGAGTGGAGCTTTTACACTGCCTTGCAGCAATATGTGGCTTGCAGAAATTATGGTTTTGTTTTATGAGGTGCAGGTTTATAGAGAAGCTCCCAGTGGCATGCACACTTGAGACTACAGAAGTGCTGGGCCTAGGCATTATTTTCTGTCACTTCTAGCTGTGTCTCCTGGTCAGTTAGGTTTCTTTTTCCTTCCAAGAAAACTGAACAGTTTGTTCCCTGTTTGAAAAGCTTGCCATTCCCTGAGGAGGAGGAGACATATGGGCAAGTTGGGGCAAGGTGCTGTTCGTATTGGGGAGAGGCCTTGGAACGGGGCATTTAGAAATCACCTTTATAAATACAAATTGGTGGTTGTTGTTTTTAAAAAAGGTAACTTGGGTTCTTAAACCTAGAAGCATTACCATATTTTTCGCTCCAAAAGATGCACCAGACCATAAGGCGCACCTAGTTTGGGGAGGAGGAAAACAGGAAAAAGTTATTCTGAATCCCAGAAGCCAGAACAGCAAGAGGGATCTGGCTTCTGGGATACCGTGTGGCTGTTCTGGCTTCTGAGATAACCGCACCAAGCCTCTTCAGGGCAGCGGGATGAAGGCTCCCCCTGCCCGAAGAGGCTGCGCGTGGCTAAGGCAGAAGAAGCCTCTTGAGAGGGAGAACTGCGCAGCGCCCCTTCAATGAAGCTGGAGAAGGAACAGAAGGAGTCCCTTCTGTTCCTCCTCCGGCTTTGCATGACAGGCACATCGCTGAAGGGGTGCTGCACAGTTCTGCGCAGAGAGGGAGAACGGCGCAGCGCCCCTTCAGCGAAGCTGGAGAAGGAACAGAAAGAGACCCTTCTGTTCCTCCTCCGGCTTTGCATGACAGGCGCATCGCTGAAGGGGTGCTGCACAGTTCTGCGCAGAGAGGCAGAACTGCATAGCGCCCCTTCAGCGAAGCTGGAGAAGGAACAGAAAGAGACCCTTCTGTTCCTCCTCCGGCTTTGCATGACAGGCGCATCGCTGAAGGGGTGCTGCACAGTTCTGCGCAGAGAGGCAGAACTGCGCAGCGCCCCCTCAGCGAAGCTGGAGAAGGAACAGAAAGAGACCCTTCTGTTCCTCCTCCAGCTTCGAGGACAGAAGGGGCTCCGTTCCTCCTTCTGCTTCGCTGAAGGGGCGCTGCGCAGCTCTACCTCTCTGCGCAGCGCCATTCGCTCCATAAGACGTACTCAACATTTCCGCTTACTTTTTAGGAGGAAAAAAGTGCGTCTTATGGAGCGAAAAATACGGTATATAAAAGTCTGCATAGGGCACAGAGGGGCACATTTCAAGATGAAGAAAATGCTAAAGAATGTAAAAGCCATTGTCTTCCCACTTCATTCTTCCATAGTTATGTTTACAGCTTCACACTTATTTTAATAACTCCCCCCGGTTGTCTTTCCTCCTCATATCTTTCCCTCTTTCTTGCTTCTCTTCATTCTCTGGGAACCTGGGAAAGATGCTGAAAAGCAGCTGTAGAGGACACACCCTCCTGCTTGCAAGAATTTCAAAAGCATGTAGGTGTATTAATTAACTTGATAGCATCATTTGCCAAATGGAGCTGAGAAGGCACCTTTTGAAAATAGTTTGGGGCCTCTTTCGTGAAAACTCAGCAACAAAGAAGAAAGTGATCCACGCTTTTAGTTTGTTGTCTCCATATAGAACTTGTTCGAAAGATGGTCTGAAGTGGCTGTCAAATTGTTTGAAGATACCATATACTATAATATCTAGTGCTGTTCACCATCATCAGAAAACTGTAGGTACACAGTGGATTTTTTTTTAACCAGCTAAGGAATGAGAGTGCTCTATAAGCACAAAGGCAATATTCGTACTCATGTGAGAGAGCCCCATTTGTGTGGAGACACAACGTTATACAACTAGTTTTCAGCCTTCAGATTTAACTTTGCAGTCTTGGTTGCATTTTAACTCCGCTTTCCCAATGGTTGCAAGCATCTTGCTTTGTAGCTCACTGTGAACCTGATCAATATACAGCTGATCTTATCTTTTTAAGCCACAGAGGCTGGAAATGTCCAGCTTGTTTAGAAAGCTATCAGACTTTTAAAGAGCACGATCAATTCCCATCAAGATTCTGATTACCTAATTAAGGTGTAGTATTAATCTTAAATTTGGGGAGGTGAATTGTGATGATGATGACGATTTTATTATTTGCACCCCGCCCAACTGACTGGGTTGCCCCATCTATTCTGGGTGGCTTCCAACATACAGTCGTACCTTGGAAGTCAAACGGAATCCATTCCGGAAGGCCGTTTGACTTCAAAAACGTTCGGAAACCAAAGCGCGGCTTCTGATTGGCTGCAGGAAGCTCCTGCAGCCAATCGGATGTCCCGTCAGACATTGGGCTTCCAAAAATAGTTCGCAAACCAGAACAGTCACTTCTGGGTTTGCGGCATTCGGGAGCCAAAACGTTGGAGAACTAAGCTGTTCGAAAACCAAGGTACGACTGCATATAGAAGCACAATAAGACTTTACATGTTAAAAAGCTTCCCTATACGGGGCTGCCTTCAGATGTCTTCTAAAAGTTATATACTATAGTTACTTGTCTTTTTGACATCTGACAGGAGGGCGTTCCACAAGTTGGGTGCTACTACCGAAAAGGCCCTCTGCCTGGTTCCCTGTAGCTCCACTTCTTGTGGTGACGAATTACATGAAGAAAATGAGGACTAAGTGAAGGTTGTTCTACAGCATAGTTCTGCAAAAGAATGTTGGCCCGTGAAACTTCAAAATACCCTTGTTCAAAGCACCTGGGAAAATTCAAGCATCCCCCAAATTTTAATGCTGTAGAATCTTCCCACTTTCTTTGTACTCTCGGCTCTCTAGTAAAAAGAATTGACTCATGCACTGAGTGAGTTTTCTGTGGGCTGGAATGACGACTGTAAACTTTCCCAGGCAGCTTCCACTGGTGTTTCCAAGCACTGAGCATTCAATGTTGCTCTACTTGTTTAGAGATTAAGCAGAAGCGGAGGCTCCCGATTTCTTATTGCAGCCGTGCGGGAGAGAAGAGGCCAGGCTTGTTGACCTCTCACTAAAACAATAGTTCAGAATGGAACATATGAATGCAGCCCGTGAATTATCGAAATCCTGTGGAAATTCTTTGGAACAAGCAGAAGAGTCATACCCCAACCGAGTCCATTGAGACTGCTCCCAAGTAAATGTGTACAGGATGGCAATGGAACTAAGAGTAGGCACCTGGCTGCTGACGGAACTTCTTCATTGTACAGTAGACTCTCAGGTTACGTTACTCTCAAGTAATGTAAACATCAGGTTGCGAAAGCGGCAAACCTGGAAGTATTTTTCCGGGTTTTGCCGCATGTGCAGAAGTACTTTATCGTGCTGCGCATGTGCACAGAAGTGGCACCTCTGGATACGGATTTTTCAGGGTGCGCACGGACCCCTGGAATGAATTACATTTGTATCCAGAGGGTCCACTGTACAGTGATGTTATGAGCTGCATCCCAGCCCCAGAGCCAGAGGAAAGGTCCTAGGAGTTTGAGATCTGCGCGGTGCCAGCCCAGGAGGTGAAAGATGTGAGAATAGTCAGTTCTAATGCTTTATTAAAGATCAGTATAGACTTACAGCCGAAACAGCCCGTTGGTTCTCCTTGCTCCTACAGGCGCAAGCCTGCTGCAAGCAGGTACCGCAGCAAGGAGGTGGTTTGTCCGCACCCATCCCCAAATTTATGATTTTTTCGTACAGTGGAGCAGACTATGTCCCATTGCCCTAACTAGATGGGAGCACAAGTGGCCGGTGCCCAACACATCACAGCTGTTTTCCCCTCTCTGGGCTCAGAGCCCAGTATCTCAGACCCACAGATAAGGGTACCTTCAAACCAAACCAATTAAGTTGCATCAAAGCAAACATATGAGCTCATTGCTATAGCAACTAGCAATTAATTGTGGAGTTATCTTGACTACCAACAGGTCACCTTTGGATCCACGCAAGTGACTTTGTGGGGTGCAAACGTAGAGAATTGAAGCTTTCATTTGGCAGTGTTTTAGGTGCAAATACTTCTGGGTGGGGCTGTGGGTTAAACCACAGAGCCTAGGACTTGCTGATCAGAAGGTCGGCGGTTCAAATCCCCGTGACGGGGTGAGCTCCCGTTGCTCGGTCCCTGCTCCTGCCAACCTAGCAGTTCGAAAGCACGTCAAAGTGCAAGTAGATGAATAGGTACCGCTCTGGTGGGAAGGTAAGCGGCTTTTCCGTGCGCTACTCTGGTTTGCCAGAAGCGGCTTAGTCATGCTGGCCACATGACCTGGAAGCTGTACGCCGGCTCCCTTGGCCAATAAAGCGAGATGAGCGCCGCAACCCCGTGACTGGACCTAACAGTCAGGGGTCCCTTTACCTTTACTTCTTAGAAGTAACATAGGTCTTAAGCAACTGGGGGCTCAGCTCAACTGTACAGTAAACACTGAAACAAGATGTGGAATATTGTCTTAGATGGGTATGCTATTTTAAAGCTGCCTTCTCTATCCCTGGAAAGTCTCCATAAGCTCAGTAACATATAAACTTTAGGATGTTATGTTTTGAACCCAGCAGTTGAGTTGAGTTGCGTTTTAATCCAGTATCATCTCACAAAATAAAATTAACAGACCAAAGATCCTAGCTGAGCTAATGTAATTATTTGCTTCCTTACCACTTTCTACTTGAAGTTCATGTGCATTTAGATTATATTTTAAAAGTTCCTCCCATAAGCAAAGTTGTTCTTAGCTTTCACAGTTGTTCTCATGCTGATGTTTCAGAAATCTCTGTGCCTTCAAATGCAGTTCTCCTGTTTATTTGACACTTAGGTTTGCAATGTAGGCTTTCATATACCACATTCCCCCACAAACCTACATGAGTCATTATGACTGATGAATACCCTAAAAGGAATTTTTATTTTTTTAAAAAAAATCCCTCATCTTAGTAGTCATCTGGGTGTCTTATCTGCAGCAGAGATTTATGTGAGTGGATATTTGCAAGCCTTTTCTGATTCCTTCAAAGTAATATTTATTTTTTACTTATCTATTATCTATTTTTCCTTTTCCTTTTAAGTATTTTAACTTGAAGATGCACAACACATTTGCTATGGGAAATGTACATTGTCACAAAACCCAATCCATCTCACAGATCAGCCTGGTTGTAAAATGGAATTGTTATCATCCTGCAAGGAAGGTCTGTGTCCTCAGTCATAGTTAGGACAACACTGGGCGTGAATCGCAGCAGTGTGACCTGTTAGAATATTCCGTTCCACCTTAAAAGGAACAGGCATGATTGTTGTGTGTCACATGCCTGTTTACATTCCAGCACAGCACAGCTTGCTGGGAACTTCCATTTGTGTATAGCTTTTGGTTATGCCTTTTGCTTGGACCCGAAGGGGAGAAGACATGTTTTTCCCTTCATCCTGATGCTGAATAAAATGCCTGTAAATACGCTTTACACCGCCTCTACCCGCCACTTGTGTTGCGTGTTATTCACTCTGCTGATTAGAGCATGCTCAAGCTTCTGAAGGCTTCTGAAGCTGTGAGTCGCTGTTTGATGCTGAGCCAAGGACCAGAGATTGCCCGGCTGCCGGCGAGTGTGCTGGAGCCAGCTGGGGGCTTGCGAATTGCCCCCTTTCCCTTGGACGCATCTCAGCATGACCCCTCTCTCTTGCTTGTGCAAATTTGGCAGGTGGGTGTCACAATGACACCTGGGGTAAGGTGCTTTGAAGGCCCGGAGTCAGGACTCCAGCGTGCTTTGTGAGGTGCTGCAAAAGGGAAGGATGGATACACAGGAAGAGGCAGAGGCAGGGGAGGCAGAGAGACAGGAGTAGAAATAGGAATTCAGGCTGGCGCGGGAAGCACAGAGCAGCTGTGAATGGGGACGTGATTGGTCCAGAAGAGATGGATGGCAGATGGGGGGACGACGACGACAAGGCTTCCCGCCCTCTTACAAACACACTTACGCATTCCCTCTCTGCAGGCAACACTTTGCTCTCGCCTCCCTGCTTACTGTTCCCTGGCTGAATAAAGCGGGCTTTGTCATGGGCAGTCCCAAATTACACCAGGAGGAAAAAAGGGAGGCACTTAAGGTACTAGAGCCATTGTATCAAAGGCAACGGAGGTGCAGCACACCTGGAAACTTCCAGGTACCTCCTGTCCTTGCATATGGTGATGCCCATCCTGCTCAATCCCTCTTTTTCATGGCTGTAGCTATTGCTGCAGGGAATGGAAATTTTACCAGAGTCCCAACTCCTGAAGAGCTGGTTTTCTGTGGAGTCCCCTGGTAAAAATCTTCCATTTTAGCACACTTCCTTCTTTGGTTTCAACTTGGCCCTTTGCAGGGTCCATTCCCTCCTCTGTTTCACCTGCCTGCCCATTCCTCTCAGGAGTCTGTTAGTCTTTTATTAACACCCCATTGTAGGCTGTTCTGGTTGTGAAAACTCTTGCCGTATTTTTCACTCTATAATACACACTTTTTACCTCCTAAAAAGTAAGGGGAAATGTGTGTGTGCGTCTTATGGAGTGAATGCAGGCTGCGCAGCTATCCCAGAAGCCAGCATAGCAAGAGGGATCGCTGCTTTCGCTGCACAGCGATCCCTCTTGCTGTATTGGCTTCTGGGGTTCAGAATAATTTTTTACTTGTTTTCCTCCTCCCAAAACTAGGTGCATCTTATCGTCTGGTGCGTCTTATAGAACAAAAAGTATGGTTGATGTCCATATTCCTGTGTGCGGGGGAGACTGAAATACATTTACCAGGACTCTTGGGGGAGGAATGTACCATTGAACTTCTGGTTGTATCCAATGCTGTCCTTTCATTCAGAGATGGCTCTTGGATCCTCCAGAAACTTACAAGACTGGAAGGGGGAGGGGGCATATTTTTTGCTGATTCCCACCCCAGCAATCCTCATTGTCCCTGTGATCTGCTCCAGAGGGTAGGCTCTCCAGAGTACCATGGGATGCAGCATGCAGGACTGCAGAAGACAGAGGGTGGGGATTTGCAAAAATTGCCTCCATCCTTCCTGCATATAGAAGTCTGCAGAATCAAAGAGCCTTTGGTGTAGGGTAGGGCATAGAACAGGGATGCGGATGGCGCTGTGGTCTAAACCACAGAGCCTAAGACTTGCCGATCAGAAGGTCGGCGGTTCGAATCCCCGTGACGGGTGAGCTCCCGTTGCTTGGCCCCTGCTCCTGCCAACCTAGCAGTTCGAAAACACATCAAAGTGCAAGTAGAAGGTAAACGGCGGGAAGGTAAACGGCATTTCCGTGCGCTGCTCTGGTTTGCCAGAAGCGGCTTAGTCATGTTGGCCACATGACCCGGAAGCTGTACGCCGGCTCCCTTGGCCAATAAAGCGAGATGAACGCCGCAACCCCAGAGTCGGCCACGACAGACCTAACAGTCAGGGGTCCCTTTACCTTTACCTAGGACATACAACCTGTGTCCTTCCTCCTTTCCTTTATGTTTCTCTGCATTGCATCATTTGTTCCCATTTTAGGAGGTCATTTAAAAATTAACCTGAGGATGAGATTGACCCAATATTGACGTTTTGCAGATAAAGCAGGATGGAAACGGTGACTAGGTGCATTTCAGGGAATGCTGTAACGGGGCACATTCTCTCTTGTTCCTCCCAGCATATGACATATGTTGCAAAATTAATTGCGGCGTCTGAGGCTGTCCATTGGAGGAGCAGAACAAAGCCTGGTCTCTGTTCCTTTTGCTGCAATAAGCATGAACTCATTGCCCCACAAATTGTCTAGAGGTTCCTCACTGATGATATCAGCTCTGTGAATATGCACTATATTCAAAGCAAGCTTCTCCTACTTGGAGATCACCATCGTAATTATTTATTACATTTGGATACCACCCTAAACCCCCAGGACTCAGAGATGTGATAGCCTGGGGGGGGGGGAATCCAAATTCCCCCTCCCAAAAAAACTGAAAAATGTTGGACTATGAAATCGGAAAAGGTAGAGAAGTTTGTTTCAATTCGGGCAAACCTTCAGTTTTTAGAAAGCCATGATAAATATGATGATAAATATGAAGATGTAGAAGAAGCGGAAACAGATAGCACATGGCATTTAACGAGTCTTACTTTCTGAAATATTAATTGAGTTTTGGCTCTCTGCCCTCTTCTTTTCACAGCTCTTTTTATGGAAATGAATGTTTTACGTCTACTTGACTGGAGGACTGAGGGAGACACTGGGTGGGAGTCAACACAAGTCCTACTCAGACCAGCTGAAGTTAATAGACATGACTAATTTGACTTCATTAATTTCAATGGGTCTGGTCTAAGTAGGACTTAGTTTTCCACAATCCATACAGAATGCATAGCAATTTTCATTTTTTGCTACAAAGGTCATGGTTTCTCCCGTTTTTGTAATTGTTTGCCTACTCCTCAAAAACCTGCAAAACAGTTCAGTGCCTTATAGCTCCATTTGTAACATTTAAAATAACAAATAAAAGGAAACTGAAATTGTAATTATTTACTGAATAAATAAACCAAACATGGTGATTTAATGGCAAACCAGATTATACACCCATTCTATGTTACCCGAGTAACAGTGACTTTTGAGCTGTAGAGGGAGCTAAACAAACATTGCATGCTTTTCATTCCCTTCCCCCCAATTTATGGGTTTTTCCTGAAACCCCCCAAAAAGCCTGTTTTCCCCATGACATCAGAATTTCAGGAAATTTTGCATTTCTCTTCCAGCTGCCTTGACCTCTATATCGTACAAAGTTCCATGGACGTTCTCCTTGCCTCACACTCTTCTATAAGCAACCTGTCTTGTTTCTCTGCTCCCTTCAATGGGTAGCCCTTGAGTTCTTGGTCTCTCCTTTTCTAGGTCTCTAGATCATCAGGAGAAATTGATGATCAGTAGATGTTGTGTGGGAGAGGAAGATTAAGTGTGGAAATCAATTGCCCATTTATGAAATCTTCTCATGTACATTTTGCATATTAAGTGCATTTGCTTCTTGGCACCTATTGCTTGTTGGCACCTATTCTTACAGGGAGTGGATTCAGGAATAACCTGCTCACCTGTGCTTTTAAATATACAGCTTTTGTGTGAGATCATGGTTCTGTGATGTGTGAACTGCACAACTGAATCATGCTAGCACCTCTCTATTCTCACGTTTTTTGTCACAGCCTAGTTATCTGTACAGTGGAACCTCGGTTGTCGAACATAATTCATTTCGGAAGACCGACTTCCGAAACATTTGACAACCGAGGCGCAATTGCCGGCCGGCAAAATCCATTGAAAAAATGGAGAAGCCGTTTGACTTCCAAGGTGCATTTGAAAATGGAAGCATTTACTTACAGTTTTCGACGTTCAAAAGCCGAAACGTTCGACTTCTGAAGCGTTCGACAACCCAGGCTCCACTGTACTTTTTTGTGTGTTAAGGTATGCATCAGTTTGGACGCAGGTGGCGCTGTGGGTTAAACCACAGAGCCTAGGACTTGCCTATCAGAAGGTCGGTGGTTTGAATCCCTGCGACGGGGTGAGCTCCCGTTGCTCAGTCCCTGCTCCTGCCAACCTAGCAGTTCGAAAGCACATCAAAGTGCAAATAGATGAATAGGTACCGCTCCGGCGGGAAGGTAAACGGCGTTTCCGTGTGCTGCTCTGGTTCGCCAGAAGCGGCTTAGTCATGCTGGCCACATGACCTGGGAATTGTACGCCGGCTCCCTCAGTCAATAAAGTGAGATGAGCGCCGCAACCCCAGAGTCGGCCACGACTGGACCTAATGGTCAGGGGTCCCTTTACTTTACTTATGCATCGGTTGTTCAGGCTGTGAATGAATTGTGAGATGGCACTTTGTTGTGAAACCCCTTTAGGGCTGCAGATTTTCAGGAGAACTTTGAACTGGGTTCCTTTGCATAACATGATTTGCATTGGAACATTTCCTGATGAGAGATATCATTTAACACATTTATTTTACTTGTCTGTAGTAAACCAGGCTAGAAAAACTGCCCACCGTTAATGTTTTTGTCTCGGTACACCATAGATGTTTGACCTGAAATATGCTTCTCTCGTATATCTGCTGGAGATAATCCCCTGAAAAACATTAATTAAAGCTTTGAAACCGCCAGCCTTGCCTAATACCGCACTTGCAATCGGCAATTGTTAATAATGCACTTATGGGATGGAAAATTTTCCGTGGGAAAGGAAAACACTGAACATTTTTCAGTGAGATAATTGGTCTAAAAAAACCAATAATTATTTAAAAAGCACAGTGCCTAGAGTGCAGTGCCTAGAGTATTATATGTAGGCTGCAGGCACCCTCTACCTTAAAAGCCAAAGCCCCCTACCCCTCAGAGGATTCTGGGAACTGTAGTTTACCCCTCACAGAGTTACAGTTCCCAGCAACCCCTTGAGCTACTATGGTGGCCAAGATTTGAGAGAACACGCTTTGGGTGTAACATGTGGACACCGCCTATTCCCTATATTCCAGCCTCCACAATTTCACAGGGTTGTCTTAAGGATTAATGGGAAGGGCAGGTCATAAATGCTGCCCTGATCTCCTTAGAGGAAAGGTGGAGTAAACAGGTAACAAGCTAGTACTGCCTTATTACGTAACTACTTCTGCCCAACTCAGCGGCTGCTACCTGGTGGCTCTGAGGCAGACCTGGAGGCTTCCGGTGGTTTTGTTTGGCATGGACATTCCACCTGTGGGTGTCAAGGTGGAAGATTTTGTGACTGCAGAGTTTACCTTTGTGGAGGAGAATGAGAGAGGTAGGGATTTTGAAGGTGCCTGTGAAATGAAAGTACAGTGGTCCCTTGGTTCTCAAACTTAATCCGTTCCCAACGTCTGTTCCAAAACCAAAGCGTTCCAAAACCAAGGCGGGCTTTCCCATAGAAAGTAATGCAGAATGGATTAATCCGTTCCAGACTTTTAAAAAGAACCCCCAAAACAGCCATTTAACATGGATTTTACTATCTAACGAGACCACTGATCCATAAAATGAAAGCAATGATCAATGTACTGTACTATAAAATAAATAAGACAGTATTGTAGATGACTAAAAAAATTTTTTTTAAAAAATTCTTACCTGCACTGATGATAGTCATTGTTTGGCTGGGGGTCTTCTATCCATTTCCACAGTCGCACAATCAGTCAATAAGTAGCTGAACTGGGTTCCACAAAGTCACAAAAACAAATGAACCGAAAAGGCCTCAAAAACAAAAACGCAAAATAAATAGCAAAAACAAAAGGACCAAACTTAATCTGACTTAATCTGTTCCGGAAGTTCATTTGATTTCTGAAATGTTCGAAAAGCAAGGCGCAGCTTCTGATTGGTGCAGGCGCCCCAGAAACAATAGCCGATCAGCTTCTGAAAAACGTTCAGAAACCAAAAACACTTCTGGGTTTTTGGCATTTGGGAACCGAGGCGTTTGAGAACCAAGGTACCACTGTATTTCACTTGAAAGACCCTTCGCCATATATGCAGGTTTAGGGTTCTGTTCTAAGAGCCATGAGTGGGCAAAAAAAGAAATCTCACTCAAAGTGTGCTGTGAATCTCTCTCTCAACAGTTTCCCAGTGGGCATGTTCCCAGAAATGTGTCCCTTATTAGACTTTATGGAAGATGGCAAAGAGAGTGTTTTTGCTGCTGTGTTTGTCTTTGGCAGAATTGACAGGGTCCGCTCTGTTTATTGCAAACAAATTAGATTTTCTGTCCTAAAGAACTATTTGCTCCCCTTGCTTTTGTTTTGAATGGTAGCAGGGTTTGGTGACCTGGCTGCCTAGTGCTCACTCCTAAAGGCTGAAAGCAACACCAGGACCCCAGAAGACTGAAAATAAAAAGACGTGATCTGTATGAATTGAGTTTAATAATCATCTGGCTAAGAAATGATCTGATTTCCTCCCCAACTTTATATAAAATATAGTTGTTACTCTCATTCTATCAACAAAACTGCAACAACACTCCTCTTTTCCCCCAGATTAGGACTCAAGGTGGTTTACACAAATTAAAACAACACAGATAAAATACAGAAGGCTAAACAGATGATTGGGAGCAATGCGGTGGATATTTTTTGAATATTTTTGTTTTAGTACAGGAACTGCTTTGGTTGTCCAGCCAGCTGGCCAATACAGAGAAAAAGATTCTTGGTTCTTTCAGTACCATCAACCATTTAGTACCATTTTCAGGCTACAGTATTGTACCATTGTGGCCTTTTCTGAGAAGCAGTTTTCAACAGTTTGGTCTCCCAAGCTTTTAAATGTAGATATTGTATGAATTTTGAAGTATCTTTTATTTCAGTAAATATTTCTGGAAAAATAATTTTATCTGGCCTCTTCTAATATTTTCACTGCCTTGTGTGTGATTCATAAATATTTGAAATGAGAAAATACTTGCCTTAACAAAGGCGGCATTTTTTCATCTCCGCCAAGCTAAGCAGTTGGCTCCTTACCTCTCTCGCCCTGACCTAGCCACTGTGATCCACGCGACGGTCACCTCCAGACTGGATTATTGTAACTCGCTCTACGTGGGGCTGCCCTTGAGACTGACCCAGAAACTCCAGCGGGTGCAGAATGCCGCAGCGAGACTCCTTACAGGGTCCTCGCTGCGAGATCACATTCACCCGGTGCTATACCAGCTGCACTGGCTCCCAGTGGAGTACAGGATCAGGTTTAAGGTGCTGGTTTTAACCTTTAAAGCCCTATACGGCCTAGGACCCTCGTACCTACGGGACCGCCTCTCCTGGTATGTCCCACAGAGGAACTTACAATCTTCAAACAAAAACATCTTGGAGGTCGCAGGCCACAGGGAGGTTAGGCTGGCCTCAACTAGAGCCAGGGCTTTTTCGGCTGTGGCTCCGATCTGGTGGAACGCTCTGCCACAAGAGACTAGGGTCCTGCAGGACTTGACATCTTTCCGCAGGGCCTGCAAGACAGAGCTGTTCCACCAAGCCTTTGGCCAGGGCACAGCCTGACTCCCTCCTTTGGCAATCTTCACAGAACTCTAGCCCAATGGTTGCCATCAATTTGATTTGAATTAATTTTATAATGAAATGGTTTTAGAATGCTGTATTATTTTATTGTTGTTAGCCGCCCTGAGCCCGGCTGCGGCTTGGGAGGGCGGGATATAAATAAAAAAATATTATTATTATTAAAAAGGACTGGGACCTGCAGTCTAGGAGCATGGAGTTTACTGGTGACGCTAGTGCTTTTTCTCCTTGTCATCAGATCCAAGTGGAGCAGCAACATTTTTGAAGAACTATTTGAAATGAATTATGGAGAGCAACGGGGGAAATGAGCTTAAACCAGATAAGAAACAGGTGACTAGGGCAGGAAACACAGCAGACGGGTTGGCCAGGAATATGGCGGTTCTGGGTGCGATTGTTCACTCCCTGAAGGACCAGATTTGTGCCCTGAGGGACCCCAGTTTGCTCCTCTAGTCACAGATTGTAGCCTGGGGGGCTTATTACCAGCGTCAGCTGGTTTGCCAGCTACACCATTGATTCAGGATTGAGGTTGAATCCTGACAAGACAGAAGCACTGTTTCTGGGGGACAGGGGGCAGGTGGGTGTGGGGGACTCCCTGGTCCTGAATGGGGTAACTGTGCCCCTGAAGGATCAGGTGTGCAGCCTGGGAGTCCTTTTGGACTCACAGCTGTCCATGGAGGCACAGGTCAGTTCTGTGTCCAGGGCAGCTGTTTACCAGCTCCATCTGGTATGCAGGGTGAGACCCTACCTGCCCTCAGACTGTCTTGCCAGAGTGGTGCATGCTCTGGTTATCTCCCACTTGGAATAATGCCATGCGCTCTACGTGGGGCTAACTTTGAAGGTGACCCGGAAACTACAACTAATCCAGAATGCGGCAGCTAGACTGGTGACTGGGGGCGGCCACTGAGACCATATAACACCAGTCCTGAAAGACCCACATTGGCTCCCAATATGTTTCCGAGCACAATTCAAAGTGTTGGTGCTGACCTTTAAAGCCCTAAATGTCCTCGGTCCTGTATAGCTGAAGGGACGTCTCCACCCCCATAGTTTAGCCCTGACACTGAGGTCCAGCACCGAGCGCCTTCTGGCATTGGTTCCCTCCCTGCAAGAAGTACAGGGAAGCAGGCAGAGGGCCTTCTTGGTGGTGGCACCCTCCCTGTGGAATACCCTCCCATCAGATGTCAAGAATTGCACAACTTTTAGAAGACATCTGAAGGCAGCCCTGTTTAGGGAAGCTTTTAATATTTGATGAATCATTGTGTTTTAATATTTTGTTGGAAGCTGCCCAGAGTGGGAGTTGATTCAGACGGAGGGACGTGAATGCTGTTGGTCATGCCAACATGCCAACGCCGTTGGTCATTTCCACTTTAAACCCTTGGGGTTTGTGCAGAAATGTGCTGCTGTTGCTGCAGAGCTCTTGGCAGATCATTTGGAAACGGTTGGGGGGGCTTGATCTTGTGAAACTGTGGTGCACCCCTGAACCCTCTTTCTGACTGCGGGAGTTTGGTGTAGAGCACAATGTTCCTTTGCAAACAGTTCAAACCAAAGTCACTAAAATGTATTTCCAAATTCTGATACTTTCCTCGAGATAAGGGTATCTCTCGAAGCCCCTACACTTTGGACTCTCTCAACAGCTGACCTACACTGGAAATTATCTACTAAAAACAAAACAAATCAGTTAATATTTTCCTAATCTGCAATATCGGCAAAAAGATGGAAGAGATTTAGTTGATATTTCCCAGTAATTGATTTGTTACGGTGCTGTGAATGTCGGATATCTGGGCCTGGGCACACGGTTAGATTGATAACGTAATGTTTGAAAACTAAAAAAAAAAATGCATGTTCAGGGAAGCCTTTTTGATATAGTAGCTCTGGGAAGGTTGTCTTTTTATTTCGGACAAATTTCCCTCCCCCCTTTAGAAAGCGCACTTGTCAAATTTCTGGCCACATCCTCCAGCAAAATATTTTTGCCTGCCTCCCAGGCGGAATGAAGCTTTTATTTTTAGCCTCCAAATTGCAAGCTGGGCTGGACAAAAGCGAGCAAAAACAGACTGCATGTGGCAAAGGAAACCAGGAATATTTGAAAGCAGCCTGTGGTACGGTTACAAGGGAGACAATTATCCTGACCGTATTATTTCCGCGAACCTTTCTTTGCCTGCGATGGGAGGTGGGGTCAAAAGGGGAAGGAATGAGGAGGGCGAGAGGAGTCCTGCTGCCTTTTCTTTCCCTCTTGTCTGATTTGGCTTGTTCGACATGATCAGAGGAGTGCAACTTTTCGTGGTTCACATGATGCGACCTCCTGCCATAGAGCTGTTTGTCTGAAATCCAGCTCCTCCTGAACAGCGGCCGTCTACGTTTTGACGGTGCAGCGAATGATGTTGCACAAGCCGGGAGAGGTTGCGCCGTGGAGCTCCATTAGCCGAGCCTGGCAGGCAGGGGAGAATTTTGTCAGGAAATTCCAAATGAGTATAAATAAATTCTCCACAGCGAGTCTTGGGCTCCTTGCCTGCTTATGTGTCAGAAGCACATATTCCCTGCAAAGCTAAGGAAAGTCTGCCTCAAGCCAAACTTCCTGCAAGGAAAACACACGGCAACTTTCTGCTCTTCACGGAATAAGTAAGTAACACTGGCAGATTGGGGGTGGGGGATGAACGACTTAAATTTTAGGGAATGTAACTTCGTAACTTCTGTTGTTTCATTGCCCCACCCCCACCCCCAAGAATTATTTGCTTCTACCTATGCTGGCTGCTTGCTTTTCTCAGTGCAACTTTTAACATAAAGATAGCACTGTTCTCTCGGACAAAGTAACTCTGTTAGACTAATGGCCATAGGAGAGTGACTATTTCCAATTTACCTCTGCAACAGCCGAGTGTGTCTCTGTTTTTAGCCTGTTTCCCCCTTGCTTAACACAACTTCCATCCTCTAAGTGAATGTTTGCGTGTACTTTTTTTAAAAAAAGAGTTAATTCTCAGCTTTAATGTGCCGTTTCTTCTTGGACATAGCAAGGTACGTGAGACATGGTGGGTATCTCTAAGCGAAACATCTCAGTGCTTCTGTTCTGAGGCATTCTTGAAGAGTTTATATTTTCTTTGCCTGTGGCATTATAGTGTGTTAGGAGATAGTATGTTCTTTAAATCAAGTTTAACTGAGCAGAGTGAGCTATCTTAACCTAGGGAACAAGCTGGATATATTTTCTTTTTCTTTCTTTTGAAAAAAAAAGTAAGTTGTTTTCAGGCAATTGCTTCGATAATGAATAGCTTGTGTTGTAAATTACCAAGCATTTTCGGCATAGCTAAACCTGAGCTGGGAGTGTTTGTTCACCTTAAGGGGGAAAGGGGATGGGAGAGGAGTATTTTCTGAAATTATAAAATTACTGACCTTGTTATTGGCATAAGGAGGTGCTCAAATGCAGCAGCCCAGGACTCTGAACACTCAACAGGAATGCAATTGTGATTGTATGTCTGGAACACCTTGGTGCCCCTTATCATTTGTGAGCACATTGCAAACTTACTGCCTGTTCATACAAACCTTTTTCCTCTCTCTTTGGAATACTTCTCTTTTTAAAAAATCCAGCACAGAACTCCCAACAGAATGTCTTTGAGTGAAGTCTTTGACACATCCACGTTTCCCAGGAAGAAGTTGTTGTCGTCTCAGGAATGTTTGGTTTTCTGGAAGGCTTATATTCCCTTGCCATGCCTGCTCCATTCCTGTGGTTTGTTTCCATGAGGGAGGAAGGTGATGGTTTTAAGGTCTCCTTCAGAGCTGCTCTTGTACACTGGTTGAATTTACTCACTGTCAAGGTTTCCCTCAAGGTATACAATGAATCTTGGTTCACTCATCCGGAGCAAGCCGTTTTCAATTCTTGATGGCCCAGCCAAAGCGAGAGTTTTGAGAACTTTGAAGAGTTGGTACTGACCAGATTTCTGTCTTCTGCAAGCAAAGAAGGCAAATTTGTCTGAGTCAGAGTGGCTAGCCAGGTCTCAAGGCTTCAGCAATGCAGAACTGTGAGAACAATGTGTGTTTCTTTTCATTAATCCTCTCCGAAATAGTGCCTCTAGACCAGGGATTGCCAACCCAGTGCCCAGGGGCATTGTGGAGCCTGCAGAGCATTTTGGTGGTGTTCCCCTGGGCAGGTGCCCAAGGCTCCGAGCTTGCTTTCTTCTTTTTTAAAAGCAAGTGTGTGGCCCTCCTAGAAAGAATGTTGTCGGGCGAAATGTGAAGGAACCTTGTAAGCAACTGATGAGAGTCACTGTGGAGTGTCTACCTTTGCATATTTTTCCTGGCACTGAGGAATGTTCTCTGTTGCTAATAGACAGCAGTAGCGTGTGTGTGTGTAAGATCAGTATTGTGTGTTCTCCACAAACAAGACAAGCAGGAGATAGCGGACTTCCTACAGAAAGCATAAGGCTATCTTAGGAATGGCTCTCTTTGCATTACGCCACACGGCTCGTTTTATTTATTTATTGAAAGGATTTGTACCCCTCTCTTCAGCCAAAAAGGCTCCCAGAACATAGTTATTACACACACACACACAAAATTATTTTGCGACTGGCACTCCTGAAGCACTCTCAGATAAGAATGCATCAATGTCAAACATCTAACTAAGGAGACCTACCCATTTTCTTTGAGATTTTTGCACACTCAAGGGCCGTGCTTTGTTTGAATATGCAAAAAAGTTAGAGAAGTGGTGATTGTTATTACCTCAGATATACTAACCAAATTAGCTTGATTTTTACATATGCCTTATTTGATTGGGCACCTTTTTTAAAAACAAAAGTTACAATTTATTCAAAAGTTACAATACAGCTTTTTCCGCTGCCATAATACCACAGAAGGATCACTCCAATATCTGCCTGTGACTGTTTGGTTTTGCCAAGCGGAGGAAGTTCTGTACTGGCTATTTCACACCTTCCCTTGCCTACATGTAAGCAATAGATTTTTCTTGTTTGGGGAAGGGGGAAAGTGAGTATTAATGTCATAAATTTGTTTTGTGCTGCCTTCAGACCCCCCAAGATGGCACTCAGGGGATAAAACAATTCTTAAAAGAAAAAGAAAAAACAGGCAGCACAAAAATACAATTTAAGGTAAATTTAGAAACAGCAAGATCTCTCATCTACTTAAAACTAAAAATCAAAAACCCAAATTACATCCTACCCCAAAGTTCTACAGAATAAATATGTGAGAAATCTCCATACACTGCAGGGGGAAACCAACCTTTAATGACATCTCACTTAATCTTTATCACGAATACTTTTTGGACTTTTTTGCAAATATCTCAGAGAACAATTTTACATATTAAGAACTGAGAGGAGCCCTGTCAGAGCTGCAATAATCTATTCCTCTCTCCCTCCCTCCATCCCATAATGTTGGTATACTGCTTATTATGCCTGCATTCAGCACAACTCTTTGCTCTCAGTACCTACGGTCACAGTTTCAGCACTTGAAATCTCTGAGCCCATGTTTGTATCCTTCCAAGAAAATAACAAGTACAGCTAATCCTAATATGGTAGAAGCTAAAAATAACCCCTTAAGTAGGAGGGAAAGAGGCCGTTTTATGGTCTTTTAAGTGCTTAAGCAAAGCAAAGCAAACAGTGAAATAGAACTTGACAATCATTGCACCAAAATTCCTCCAGGTCAGGAGAAGTTGCCAGCAGTTCAAGCATAAAGGAAGGTTGTTCGATAACCTAAAATACTTTGCCAAAGAAATTCTCTTCTGGACCTCGGAAGAAAAGTGCCCAGGAGTCCCAGAACTGGAATAATATTGCAGGAGTATCTGCTTTTTGTATAGCATATGTGACAGAGTTATAAATTGTATAAATTTAAAATTAAATTAAAAATTTGCCAATCTTAATTATACAGTATGGTTCTTTCCTTAAGATTAGATCTTTTGAAATGTAACCGTTGATTAACCTCCTCTAGAAATTCACATTGCATTATTTGCGATCTGACAGCGCATGTCCCTTAAGAGACCAAAGCATTGGGGGGGTCATGTCAAGATGACACAATGGGGGGCCCCCAAGTGCTTTGATCTCTTCATCACCTTTGATGGAAAAGCATGCACTTAAGAGCTACTTTGGAGCCCCCAGGTGGGTCTCTGTTAATTAAAAGCGGGGCTTCTTAGGCTGAAGAAAGGAAGCCATTTGGAAAGAAACGAAGTTGTCCCCCTTTTCCGTGTCTCTTCTGTTCCCCTCCGTACCCACAGGGTTGCGTTTGCGGACGTTGACACTTGACAGTCCCACGAGGCACAATTTTGCAAGGTGCGTTGGGGACATTGTCCTCTAGTCAAGCCACCTAGCCAAGGCCAGAGTCCAAACCTGTTAGGTTTCCAAGGGGTTGCTTGAGAGCAAGCAGGCAAATACCTCCCTGCTCAGCTGTGAAGCCTTGCTTTTGGTGCAAAATAAACTTTCTCTGTCCAGAGCGCCACTCTCCCGTGACTGGCTCATTCACTGGCAGACTCCGTGAGTGGGCGGGGCTTAAACTTTCCCCAGCAAAGTAATTTCTTGACGCCCAGTCTGCGCCTCCCCTCTCGGCGTGGAAGCTTACTGCGCAAGGAGGGTGTGGGTAACGGGAGGGAGACCTCTCCCCTCCCTGCTTTGCCCAGGCAAGGTGTCCTGGCGCCGCCTCGCCTCCTCCGAACCCTGCAGCTCCTCTCCACTGGAGGCGTGGTTACTCTCCCCCGCAGAGGATGAGCTGCTTTCTACAATCTTTGGGGGCTCTCTGTAATCCATCCGGCTTTTCCTCTCTCCCTCCTGAACTGATGGCAGTTCCCTGACAAAACCTCTCTAGCTTGGTCAAGTAACTGCCGGGTGCCAGGGGACTGCCATCGGAACAGGGGAGGGAGGCAGGGACACTGTTGTGATACAGGGAGCCTCCGAAACTCCTGAGGAGCAGATCCTAGAATCATAGAATCATAGAATCATAGAGTTGGAAGAGACCACAAGGGCCATCGAGTCCAACCCCCTGCCAAGCAGGAAACACCATCAGAGCACTCCTGACATATGGTTGTCAAGCCTCTGCTTAAAGACCTCCAAAGGAGGAGACTCCACCACACTCCTTGGCAGCTAATTCCACTGTCAAACAGCTCTTACTGTCAGGAAGTTCTTCCTAATGTTTAGGTGGAATCTTCTTTCTTGTAGTTTGGATCCATTGCTCCGTGTCCGCTTCTCTGGAGCAGCAGAAAACAGCCTTTCTCCCTCCTCTATGTGACATCCTTTTATATATTTGAACATGGCTATCATATCACCCCTTAACCTCCTCTTCTCCAGGCTAAACATGCCCAGCTCCCTTAGCCGTTCCTCATAAGGCATCGTTTCCAGGCCTTTGACCATTTTTGTTGCCCTCCTCTGGACACGTTCCAGTTTGTCAGTGTCCTTCTTGAATTGTGGTGCCCACCTCTTCCAGTGGTGGGGAAAGCCACACCTCCAGCAGAGAAGAGAGGGAAGGGGCCAGCCAAGCTCAAGGATGCTGCTGAGAGCAACAGTGCCTCACCTAGCCAGGCTGGCCAGGAGGGACGCACGCCACTTCCGTCGCCCAGCTTGCGCAGAGGGGTGAAATGCAAGGAGGTGGAGGTTTGGGGTGTCAAAGTTCTTAGGTTGGGGGAGAAGCCGGAAGGGGCCACTCCCGGATTCTGCAAGTGACTAAGACAGAAATGAACTTTGTGGATCTGCACTGTAAATAGTTTGCACAATTAAAACCTGTAAAAGCCAGGTCGGAGTCCTGCCTGGTTGCTCACGAGCAACCACCACCACCATCTGACACCTGCTATCTTCTTGTGGGCAATCCTTGGGCACTGCGGTGGTGGGCAACAAGGCTGAGGGTGGAGGCGATTGGATTAAGTGGCAACTCAGCCCAGGGAGCATATCTTTTTAATACTGAGCAAGTGACTTGAGTTCAAATTCTTAGCTCCTCCGCTAACATCTTTAAGGGGTGGATTTGGAAGGATGAGGTGGTGATTTTCTGGCGGTTGTTTTCTTTTAATACGCTTTCATCACAGGGCCTTCTTGGTGGTGGCTCCCTCCCTTTGGAATGCCCTCCCAGGAAATAAACAACTATCTGACTTTTAGAAAACATCTGAAGACAACCCTGTTTAGGGAAGTTTTTAATGTTTGATGTTTTATCGTGTTTTTAATATTCTGTTGGGAGCTGTCCAGAGTGACTGGGGAAACCCAGCCAGATAGATGGGGTAATAATAATAATAATAATAATAATAATAATAATAATAATAATAATAATAATAATAATAATAGTCATCCTTCACCCACCCCTTGTGAGGCCACAGGTTCTCCATCAGGTGCTAGTATGGTAGGGAGGAGCTGATGGCCTTGTATCCAGAGACCGACAAAAACTTGGAAGCAGATGAAGCTGCTTTGGGAATATTTTCTGGGTGTGCAGGTCCCGGTTACTGGCCAGAATGCAGTTTTGCTGGTTAGACCAACAAAGAAACAGCTGGTTGGGCAACTGTTTGACCCTCTTCAGAATGCAAATAAATCTATTTGCGTAAGCTGGCCAGCCGGCTTTGCTTTACTGTGATATTCACGAAACATTTCCGCTTTTATAGAAACATTATTGTGTTTTATCTCGTAAGTCACAGGTGAGCATGTCTAGATTTATTATTTAATTCCCCCGTACTTCTGCACACCTGTGTGTTCCCCTCTGCGTACCAATCTCTCTCTCTCTCTCTCTCTCTCTCTCTCTCTCTCATTTTTATCAGCCAGTCCCCTTTTGGGCTCCATTTTGGTTGACACCCACCACCTGACTTCCAATATTAGAAGGTGATTATTAGATGGATATTTTGATTATGTATTTATTTGTGAGTATTCCCCCCCACCCCACCCGCCTTTCTTAATGTTTTAAATTGTTCAAGTTTTGGGTTTTTTTGCTGGTGGGGGGGGGGGAGACAAACTTGTATGAAATCAGGCTGTGTTATTATTTCTTACTTCTTTAGACACCTTGCTCTCAAAATTCCTGCTTGGCCCTTGTGCCTCACACAGAAACCGCTGCTTTAAAACCTGTCTTAAAAACAAACAAACAGACAAAAACAGCATTAAGGATATGTATGTGTTCCATGAGCTGCTATCTGCAAGTACTCTTTCTACATGAGGACACATAGTGTGTGTGCCAGGGATGGGCAATGTACACTGTTGTGCTACCTGTGGACATGTATGGAAACCCAGCATTATTTTTATGCAGCTCTGCATATATTGTGTAGGAATTATTATTGTTGTTGTTGTTGTTATTCTCTTCTTCTTCTTCTTTGGATATTCCTCGTAGCCGAGTAAGATTGTCTTCCTTAAACACAGTTTTAACAATGAGTCCATAAGTGATTGTGGAGGCCAATTCTGGATCCACACGTCCTTCTACAGTGGGGACATAGATTTCCGGGCGGGAGTTGATCACGGTGTGGATTTGTCAAGCGTGCCTTCCTCTTAGCACGTTTTTCCCTTGCGTCCTGAGTTCGAGTGTCTTCAAAGCCCATGACACCTTTGGTAAAGACTGTTCTCCAACTAGAGCTCTTGCAGGCCAGTGTTTCCCAGTTGTTGTTTATACTACCTTTTTAAAGATTTACCTTGAGAGAGTCTTTAAACCTCTTTTGTTGACCACCAGCATTACACTTTCCATTCATAAGTTAGGAATAGAATAGTTGCTTTGGAAGACAATAATCAGGCATCCGCACAACATGACCACTCATGTTGTGTTGAAGTTGATGTTGAAGAATCATTGCTTTGACACTGGTGATCTTTGCTTTTTCCAGGACACTGACCTTAGTTCGCCTGTCTTCCCAAGTGATGTGTAAAATAATAAAAATGATGATGATGATGATGATATTACCCTGCCCATCTGTCTGGGTTTCTCCAGCCACTCTGGGCAGCTTACAGCATATCTAAAAACAGAATGAAAATATCAAGCATTAAAAACCTCCCTTTAACAGGGCTGCCTTCTAAAAGTTCTGTATAAACTAGCTTTCCCTACACACAAACACACACAGGAGAAATGTCATATGATGCAGCCACTTTTGTGTCTTTTTTAAAGGATCATTGATGTGCAGAGTCATTTTTGTTTTTTACAACAGCTCGCATTAAGATATCAAAGAATGGCTCATGTATTTCATGATTTCAGAGGGCTTAGTATACACTTAGCTTCCTAAACATTATGAATGCAAACTATTTCTTAAGGAGAAGCTGAAAAAACGCAACAGCAAAACCTCAAATCTGAAGAAATGTTAATGAAAAGAGTGGGACTTGTGAGCCTTTTTAAGAGGTGTCTGCTGCAATAAAGAGAGAGAGATCTGTGCTGGAAAGGAGTAGAGAAATGAAAAGCTTCTCCCCCCATCGAGATCTGAGCTGATGAGCTCATTGGAGGAGTCTCAGCCTATGAAACATTTGTGCTCTGTTTTGCTGTATTTATATAAATGCCGAGTACTTTTTCCCTTTAAGGGCTGAAGAATGAGAAAGTTGGGAGGCAGGGATTTCGCAGGCAAAATAGCTTGCGTGACGTACGGAGCTGCGATTGCAGGAAATAGAGCGAGGCCGGTTTAGACTTTGAACAGAAGCGTGGAGGGACGGAAAGAGAAACTTCAAGCTGATGTAAATGAAGGCTTTGCTCTGAAGTTCTTGCTGCGTTTCTGTGTTTGAGAGTGGGAAGCAGGTTGCAGAGCCACCCTAGGCATAAATATCCTTCCTGCAGAAGCTCGGCAGATCTGCTGCAGTTTTATTTAGATTGCTTTGGTGCGACATGCCTCTCCCGTGTCTCCAGGAAGCTGGGCTGTCCTGACATCTGAGCTGACAGTTTCTCTTTCATCTGAGATATTTTAGACTGCTCTGGAAATGGTCTGCCTGCATAGTTCTCAGTGTGTTGACTCTGCACCGTATAGGAATATAAAATAGGTTGCATGAACAATCAGAGATGAATGTGCTAGGGAGCTCCTCCTCCTTTGGACTGTCTTGTTTTGAAATCCAAATAACTTTGTCTGTTTTTAGCATTTGTAAACCAAGAGAGGTTTGGGGGGGGGGGTTGGGAAGTAGCCCTTAGGAAGAGCTCTGAGATGTATTGAATTCCCTTGCACAACACCACAGCATATCAAATAGTTGAACTTCACGTGGAAACTATACTGGGGATGTTGTAGAAATACAGAATTCCTTTTAAAGTATTGGTATTAATAGGGTCTTGCTGTTTCTTTTTTAAAAATACAGCTTTATGTAAAGCCTATGAGAAATGTACCCACCTGCTTTGTGGTTTAAAATTCTGCTGACGCAGTCTTAAAAGGAAAATGTGTGCATGCTAAAAATTTAATCAAGAGACATGCAATAGATTTTCCAGTGTGGAACACTGATTCTGCTGTCTGAGTAGAGTGCTTATAACTTACCAAATTATAGAGTGCTTATAATTTAGCAAAACAAACAAACAAACCCTTTTATGTAGGATTTTATACTTAATGTGTGTGTGTTTCCTTCTTTTAGAAAAAGATGAAAATGCTCTGAATGGGGAGGATGACAGAAATCGGAAGGACCCCTATTTTGTGGAAACACCTTACGGTTACCAGCTTGATTTGGATTTTCTCAAGTATGTGGAGGATATACAGAAGGGAAATACTATTAAGAAACTGAACATTCAGAAAAAGCAGAAAGTGACGCCACCTTTTGCAGCCGGCAGAAACACCTCTGGCCAATACAGCGGATGGACATCCAATGAATCTCTGTCTTCGTCCAACAGTGATGAAAACAAACATTCGTCTTCGCTCTTTGCAGCACGAAGCCCAGCAGCCGCTGCCCCAAGACCGTCCTTGTCCTTTGAAGCCTCTCCAAGCTTCCTAACTATCCCTGAAAGCAAACAGCTCCGGCCTCCTTCGCCACAGCCACCTCGCCACAACCTCCGCGTTACGAAAACTCTCATGGAAACACGGAGGAGATTGGAGCAGGAGAAGATGGCGATGCAGGCAGTTCCAGGAGAATCTCGGAGGCCGAGGCTTTCCAGTTTTGGAGCTATGGGCTCCACAAGTTCCCTCCCTTCCTTTGTGGGGTCCAGCGGCCACAACCAGATGTCTCAGCAGTTTCAGAACGGATACCAGGGCAATGGGGAATATAATCTTTATCTTGCATCCTCTCTAGGGAGCTCCATCCGCCACAGCCCCTTGAGCTCAGGGATATCGACACCGGTGACTAACGTCAGCCCGGTGCACCTGCAACACATCAGGGAACAAATGGCCATTGCCCTCAAGCGCCTCAAGGAGCTTGAGGAGCAAGTCAAGACTATCCCTGTGCTCCAGGTTAAGATTTCAGTCTTGCAGGAGGAGAAAAGGCAGATGGTAGAGAAGCTCAAAAGCCAAAGGGTCGTCAACCAGAACGACGCAGGCCATTTCAGAAAGCGATCTTATAGCGCAGGAAATGCGGAGCAGTGGAAGCCCCTCTCTCCGGCCAGAGGGGGTGGCGAACTCTATATAGACTGTGAGGAAGACATGGGGAGCGTGGAACATAGCTCAGAGAGGGTGGAAGAGTTCAGGCAGTTGACTGCTGAAATGCAAGCCTTGGAGAAGAAGATCCAGGACAGCAGCTACGACGTTCCATCTAACCTGCGAGTGAACCGAGCGAGTGCAGCGAAAGAGAGCAGATCGGTTGCCGTGGGCACAGAGGAGAATATGAACGACGTTGTTGTGTACAACAGAGCTTTGATAAAGTGCAGGGATGTAGCAGTAGGAACAGAGCAGAAGACTAAAGATTCAAGCGTCGGGGTGACGGAGGGGATGCTTGGCTTGCCTACAGAGGCCGAGAGGGAATTAGAGCTCCAGCATCAGACCATCGAAGCCCTCAAAGATAAGATCTACCGGCTGGAAGTTCAGCTGAGGGAAACGACTCACGACAGAGAGATGACCAAATTAAAGCATGAGCTGCAGGCAGCTGGATCAAGGAAGAAAATGGACAAGGCGATGATGGCGCAGCCCCTTGTCTTCAGCAGAGCGGTGGAAGCAGTCGTACAAACAAAAGACCAAATGGTGGGAGGTCACGTGGATGTGGTTGATTCATGCGTGGGGAGCCATCTGCAGATGAGCAGCGTTGGAGTATTGTGCAGGCCTCAATCGCACAGTTCAGCTGCGGGCCCAGATGTGCCTATGAATTGGTGGATTGTGAAGGAGAGAAAAGAAATGTGTGATCGGTGCACTGGGAGCTCTCTTGAGAAGTGCGACAAGGGTGTGGGCACGGAAAGGTCCGTTTGTGAAACGGGGGTCAATACGGAGGAATCCGTGGACAGATTAAGCCTGCGCAAGACGGAGCTGAAAATCAAGGAAGTTCGGTCCATAGGCTGCGGAGACTCTCCCGTCCAAACAGTCTGCCCAGCAAGCAAGGCCGTTTCCCGCAGCACCAACACGGAACCTGCTTGCAAGGCAGATACTGGAGTCATGGCGGTGCCTCGTACGGCGACCCAGGGAACCAACACAGTGTTAGAACAAGCTGACCAGTTCACCAACACGGACGTAGCTCCCTTGACGGATTCTGGCACCAACACTTTCCTGAGCACTTGCGATAAGCAGACAAACACTGTGATTGTTGAGATGAGGACAGTCGCTATAGGAGATGGAAGGGTCAAGGATGTAAATACGGCGGCTAAAACTCGCTCCATTGGCGTGGGGACACTGCTTTCTAGCACGGCCAGCTTTGACAAACCCTCCCTAACAAAGACCAAAGACTGTGGCGTGGGGCAGATCAGTATTAACGAGAACTATCTAGTGGGCCTGAAAATGAGAAACATTGCCTGTGGTCCTCCTCCGGTGTCTGTAGCGCCGTCCGGCACGAGAAGCATTGGTGTTGGAGATGACTCTGTTTCTGACTGGGGGAACCTTGGGCTGGACAGCCCGTTCTCTCAGCCTGAGATGAAGACCGGCTTGGATCATTACATCGAACGGGTCCAGAAGCTCGTTCAAGAGCAGCAGATGCTACTTGCTGAAAACTATTCTGAGTTAGCTGATGCGTTTGGACAGCCCCACTCACAGATCGGCTCTATTAATTCTCAGCTCATCAGCACTCTGTCCTCCATCAACAGCGTCATGAAGTATGCAAGCACCGAGGAACTGCGCAACTTGGATATGTCGAAGCAGTGCGCGGAGAGAACTTCGGCAGCAGGTATGCTGGAGGGGGCTTTCTCGTTTGCTTAAAGGTTGCTGGTGCCTTAAAAGGAGGGGCACGAGTCGCTCTCACCAAACTGCTTATGTCATGACTTGCCTTTCCAGGACTGAAAGGATTGGGGAGGAGATGCCAGTCTTAGATTGCAGTGAATAGATAAAAGTGGTGTCAGTGCTTGAATACCTAAAATGCCTAAAAATACCCAGTGACTGGATAATCGTCTGTCCTGTTTCCTGGGAATTTAACCTTTATATAGTTCAAGATCTTAAGAGCTCAGACCCCTCTTAATGGCAGGAAGTGCTTCTAAAATTACGGCCAGAGGTATTTTATAGAGTAGAACAGCTATTACCACAGTTGTCTCATTTCTGTGAACTTTTTGCAGACTAGGGACGTTTGCTCCCACTGCCTTTATACTTTTGATTCGTCATAACTAATTCTGTTTCTCAGTGTTGCTTACCTGCAGATAAAGGCAGGTCTGTCATTACACTGCTTCTCCTGTCCTCTGTACTATGGGCAGATGTCCTAGGGATGCTGGCTATTACGCACACAATTATCTGTGTGACCTGTAATTATTAGTGTCTTAATGGGACGTATCCAGATTTTGTACCTCCCTATGGTGGTCTGGTCTTTTTAAAGTGATTTCTCTGAACAGCCATCATACGCTGACCATTATCCCAGCCCTCCATTATTTAACAATGAATTTGCACCATTGCACCTAATCCCCTAGTCTTATGTTCTCTGTAAGGCCCGGGCCTTACAGCTTCAGGCTGCAGGTAGGGGCTCACTTAGCTCAAATGCTTTTCCATTCAGAAAATCCCCATCACAGGTACAATCTTCTCTTTGTCCAATTTGCAGGAATCTTTTTTTTTAAAGAAAATAAAAGTTTTAAGTGGCTGTTTATGATAGATGTAGGTTTCCCACTTTAGAGAGAACTAGGTCCTAGACACTTGCATGAAATTAAGCCTTTATTTTAGCAGAAGCTAAACCTGCTGGGTGTTAGCCAACAAATTTATACTCCACGTAGATCCGTTGAAATTAATAAACATGAGTGACACGAGGCTCATTGCTCTCGCTGGTTCTACCATAATTTAATTTAATTTAATTTAATTTAATTAATAGTATAATTTAATTTGCTGACTTTTCCCACTGCTTTTGATTTTAGAAGCCCTTAATTGATTTACAAAAGGGATTTGATCATTTTACTTACACAAAGTAACTTTTAAAATTGGTGTGGGAAGTCACACAAGTTTCCACTATTTGTTTTTATTCAAGCGTGCCATATAGTGGCTATTGAGGGCTACATTGCTACTTGTTTTTTTAAAGAAAATATTTTCCGCACAGACCTCCAGCTTAAAATATTTAGAGGCCTTAAAATGAATGGCAGCCCAGTCTCTTAATGCGTTAAGTAATAGTAGTTCCATGTGTCAGACCAAGTCTCATGCAGCCTTTGAGAGTTGGCCTTGTTTTGCAACAACAGTCCTGTATCTTTCAAAACGTTTCCCCCCCCCCCTTTCCTTCTTGGAAACCACCACAATGGAAACATCTTGTTAAATATTTGCAGTTGTTTAATGTGTGTATAGGAGATGTACCAGGATAATAATAAGAAAAACAAAAACATCACGGTTTCCCAGAAGGAAAAGCACATTTTGAAAGACGCTGGATTTTACTGGGCCATTTCTTGGGGGTGAGGGAGAACAACAAGGCAGAAGTCCATTCCAGCTTCTCCCAGCTGCCTACAGCATCTTCCAGGAAGAGCTCTTAAAACTTGGAATTTGTATCCTTCCACATTTCATTGGATGCATTTTGCTGTCATGAATCAGTCGGCTTTCAAAGCTTAGCTTTTAATGGTGTTCCACAAAGACTCCACATTTATTGGAAGAAACTAGAAATAATTTATTCTCAATATGCTGAAGGGCCATTGTCTCTTTAAAAAGAAATGCTACATTTTATGTCTCGCTTTGTAAGCACTCTGAGTCATGACTAATAAATGTTTTAAATAAAATAAATGAATACTCCAAGCCCTATTTTGGCAGCTACCTTGTTGCAGAAAGTCCAAGAGCATCTTTTTCTCTGGAGGATAGAAGTGTGAGATATAGAAGTAACCAGCTTCATTTCCAGGTGTTAGATTTACCCCATGGGAGGGACTGTTTATTATTACCTTTTTGTGTGTGGTCATTGAACAGCAGTGCCTTTTTATACAAGTAAAAACTGATGTCCTTGAATTCTGAAAAGCAAAGCAAAATGGTAATTTTTTTAAAAAATTAAATAAGTCCAGTGAAATAACTTCAGATGTTATCTGTTCAAATTGTTTTACAGATAACATTTGAAGTTATTTCACTGGACTTATTTACAGGGAACCAGGCAGAGGGCCTTCTTGGTAGTGGCGCCCACCCTGTGGAACGCCCTCCCATCAGATGTCAAGGAGATAAAGAATTGCACAGCTTTTAGAAGACATCTAAAGACAGCCCTGTATTGGGAAGTCTTTAATGTCTGATGTTTTATTATGTTTCAATATATGCTGTAAGCAGCCCAGAGTGGCTGGGGAAACCCAGCCAGATGGGCAGGGTAGAAATAATAAAATTATTATTATTATTACTACTACAGTGGTGCCTCGCAAGATGAAATTAATTCGTTCTGCGAATTTTTTCGTCTTGCGAATTTTTTCGTCTTGCGAATTTTTCGTCTTGCGAAGCACGGTTTCCCATGGGAATGCATTGAAACGGTTTCCCATAGGAAAAAGGAAACAAACTTGCAAGACGTTTTCGAAGCAAGCCCATAGGGAAATTCGTCTTGTGAAGCAACTCAAAAAACGAAAAACTCTTTCGTCTTGCGAGTTTTTCGTCTTGCGAGGTACCACTGTACTGCCACAGCCTCTGTGACCAGGATGCAAGAGGGGGAGGTGTCTATTCCTGGCATCCAGTGAAATGTGAGCATGTTTAAGAAGTTGGTTTCAATGTAGAAGAGGCCAAGCGAGCACAAACAGGAGAAAACTGTTGTGCATTGTGGATATTTGAGGTATTTCCATTTATAACAAAATACTAGAAATTGAGTACAGTGGTCCCTTGGTTCTCAAACTTAATCCGTTCTGGAGGTCCGTTCCAAAACCAAAGTGTTCCAATATCAAGGCGCGCTTTCCCATAGAAAGTAATGCAAAGTGGATTAATCCGTTCCAGACTTTTAAAAACAAACCCCAAAACAGCAATTTAACATGAATTTTACTATTTAATGAGACCATTGATCCATAAAATGAAAGCAATAAACAATGTACTGCAGTCTCACAATCCCATCAGTAGCTGAAATGGGTTCCACACAGTCACATAAACAAAACCAAAAAGGAGCCACAAAAATGAAAAATAAATAGCAAAAACAGACAGACCTCAGCGTAACACTCAAAACGGAAGTGTGTCACTCAAAACGGAGCACGTTCGGCTTCCAAAAAAGGTTTGCAAACTGGAACACTTCCTTCCGGGTTTGCAGTGTTTGGGTTCCAAGTTGTTTGAGTACCAAGGCGTTTGAGAACCAAGGGACCACTGTATAACAGAAACATTAAGCCAGAAGCTTTCATGGTTCAGTAATCCACTCCTTTCTTTGCTAACAGCGGACAATTTGTTGCACGTTCCTCGTGGCCACCCTGGTAGTTCTCATTTAGTTTCAAGCTCCCAAGTGCTGAAACTGGGTCAGGAGATGGGGACAATAAGCAAGGAGAAGACCACCCTAGTGGGAGCAGGACCGGACCGGACAGCCTCACCCTCCCAAGACAGCACCATGTCTCCAATTAATCTTACAGATGACCAGCTGGCCTCTGGGCTTTATGGTAATTTATTTATTATTGCTTTATTTCTTTTTTGCTTTGTTGTTATTTGTGCTCTTGTTTGTTTGTAAATAAACATATCTGGCCATTATGGCTTCTTCGTGCACCACTCTCAAGTGGAACTCTTTTAGGGAAAATGTCATTAATTCAAGCAGGAGAAATGTAATTCATAATAGAATTATACCCTTGCTCCATGCCCATTTGGTTAGAGGATGACGCTGATACTGGAAAGTTTGGGGCAGCTGCATATTCCACAAAGTCCCTTACAACTCTGCGATTCTATTGTTGCAGACAATATAAATATCTCAGCAACCCAAATATAATGACACCTGTCTCTTACAACACGAAGGAAATGTATACAGTTGTACCTTGGATCTCGAATGGCTTAGTTGCTGAACGTTTTGGCTCCCGAACGATGGAAAACTGGAAGTTGAGTGTTCCGGTTTCTGAACGTTTTTTGGGAAGCCGAATGTCTGACGGTGCTTCCGATTAGCTGCAGGAGCTTCTTGCAGCCAATCAGAAGCCGTGCTTTGGTTTCCAAACGTTTTGGAAGTCGAATGGACTTCTGGAACGGACTTCCAAGGCACAACTGTATTTCAAAGTAAACTCTAAAAACACTTGTGTCTCATACTTCTAAATCCCTTTTGAATCCCCTTTTACATGTTTGCCGCCAGGCGTATGCAAACAGTTCAGAAAAATGTTTTAGGTAATAACTAGCTGGTGGTCTGTTTCAATTTTTGTTTGGTGTTTGTTGTATTATAAATGTTTCAAACCTCTTTGCTTTCTTAATTTTTTTATTTTTGGGTGAAATTACAGTATACGGATATTTTTTTAAAATAAATAATCCAAAGGCTGGGAGAGGAGGCAGCTGGCCATGGGGAAGAGGAGTCAGGGGAGGGCTAATTTCCAGTGCATTATTCATTGGGACACAACTTTATGTGCTTATAACCATACCAGTGGGACGCGAGTGGCGCTGTGGGTTAAACCACAGAGCCTAGGGCTTGGCGATCGGAAGGTCAGCTGTTCGAATCCCCGCAACGGGGTAAGCTCCCATTGCTCGGTCCCTGCTCCTGCCAACCTAGCAGTTTGAAAGCACATCAAAGTGCAAGTAGATAAATAAGTACCACTCCGGCGGGAAGGTAAACGGCGTTTCCGTGCGCTGCTCTGGTTCGCCAGAAGCGGCTTAGTCATGCTGGCCACATGACCCAGAAGCTGTATGCCGGCTCCCTCGGCCAATAAAGCGAGATGAGCACCGCAACCCCAGAGTTGGCCACGACTGGACCTAATGGTCAGGGGTCCCTTTACCTTTTAACCACACCAGTACATCTTAAATCTGTAGGTGAACCAGAGCAGCTTGGCTTTAAGATCTGAAACAGCAGCACACATAGGGATGTGAAAGCTTTACTTAAATGAGTTCTTGTGGCTCTCTCTGTCTCTCTCTCCCAGTATGTGCAAATGAGGGCATGTTGAAGTCCATCATGAAGAAAAAGGATGGGAAAAAGGAAGAGAATGGGAAGAAGAACCTGCAGTTTGTCGGTATTAATGGAGGGTAAGGAGTTCCAGGTCTGAAATAAGCTGCTTCCTTTTCAAAGTCATATCAGCAAAACTGACTACGGTCGTACCTCGGAAGTCGAACAACGTTTCGGCTCCCAAACGCTGCAAACCCAGAAGAGAGTGTTCCGGTTTGTGAATGTTTTTTGGAACCCGAACATCCAACGTAGGTTCTGCAGTTTCCGATTGGCTGCAGGAGCTTCCTGCAGCCAATCGGAAGTGGCGCCTTGGTTTCCAAACATTTTGGAAGTCAAATGGGCTTCCAGAACAAATTCCATTCGACTTCTGAGGTACGACTGTAATGTCCATTATAAAAACAAAAGGAGACTTCACGATATGACAGCCTAAGGATTAGCTTTCCGTGCAATAGTTCCACTTTGTTTTGTGGGTTCCATGTGTTTCTCTGCTGTGTACAGTTTCCTCTGCATGCAAATCCCCATTTTTCTAGCCCTCAAACAACAACATGCTTTCCACAACTAGCTTTTTATGATGTCGGGAATGAGAGCTGCCTAGAATGTGGCTGCACTTTGCTCCTTTTCCCCATTGCGACATTTGTGCCCCACACCCTATGGTCAGGAAGAAGTAAATCCTGTTCCTTTTTAGCAATTCCACACCATTTCATAAGCCTTCTCTCTTTTTCCTTTTAAAAATAAAATAAAATAATAAAATTCAACTCTTTCAAGGCTGTCAGGGAACTGCCATCGGAGCTAGAGGCGGAGGGAAGGCTCCAGAGGGATGCCAGAGAGGGTCCCAGTAGGGAGAGAGGCAGCCCATCTGCTGGGGAAGGAAATCAGCGTAACACCAGTGGAGAAGGGGGGCAGATGGGGGAATCGGAGAGGAGGCTCCAAGACTCCTCGCCGGAGACCAGCGGAGAGAGTATGAGTACTCCACGGCCCACACCCTCCCTGCGCAGAAGACTTCCGCGCAGGGAGAGTAGGAGGAGACTTGGCGTCAAAGAACTTCTTTGCTGGAAGAAGTTCAAGAAACGCCCACTGACGGATTCTGCCAGCAACTGAAACAGCCACGAAGCTAGAGGCTGCCCAGACAGAAAGGGTTCAACCAGGTAACCTAGCCAGGAGTGGCGGCAACTTACGCACGAGCAAGCCCTAGAACCATTACAATGGCTTTGTGCTTCTCCTCTTCAGGGGAGAGGAGCCTGAATCTTGCATTGTGTATTTTAAGGCATTAAAAAATATTATATTCTCTTGTAGCAAAACTTCTCTAATGTATTAAGTGGACAACATAATATTGTGCTACTGATAGTAGATCACAGCTAGTGCAAACTTAAGGATGTACCAGGGGAGAAAATTCCTTTCATAGCCTTACGCTAAAGTGTGCCGCCCAGCGAGTACCCACTCAGCGACCTCATATTTGGCCTGGTCACTTCCTGGTCTGCAGGGTTCTCATTGGCTAATGCCTTTTACACTAAATGCCCATGAATTTTCCACTTTTATGGTCTTTCAGATTAACTGAACACAGCTGTCAATTTGCCATGTGTCTAGTAGACTTGCCCACTTTCAGCGTGTCTTCCTTTTCATAAAAACAAATTGGATTTTCTGCAACGTTTCTGCCTTCTGACAAGACCAATTCGCAACAACAATTGGAAATGGCACTGTATACAAAACAGCTATTATTGCTGAAATGTTGTAATCTTCATGGGGTCACACGGTATTTGCATGAACCAGTCAGGTTTTTAGAAAGTTAGATTTGTTGTTGTACTGTAGTTTTGTTAGCATTGACTAACATCTGTTTGCCCCTACCATTCTGGTGCTTGATTTCTCCTCTACTAGACAGTGCTTTACTACAAATCTTCACTTTTGAACCTTTTGGAGAGAAGCCACCAGACTTTTCTGGACATAGTTTATTCCTCCTCCATAAATGCAATCTGTGAACAACTGGAATCTTGCAGCTACTTAAGTGAAATGAAATAAGCGACATTTTTAATAAGCTGCTTATTAAATGAAATGAATTTATACGCAGCATCGATAGACAACTGAATTTTGTCATGTGTAGGTATGAAACAACATCGAGTGATGATTCCAGTTCAGAAGAGAGTTCTTCATCTGAGTCGGATGATGAGTGTGTCGGGAACGAATACGCTCAAATTGAAGAGAATGGGAGTTTGCTTGCGGTGCAAGGACAGCAGCAGGAGATAAACACTGGAGATGTTAAGTCTGCCAGGGTGGAAGAAATGGTGGAGGTTCCAGAGGCAGAGATGGAGAAAGTGGAAATCCGTGAGAGGTACCATTGTCATTTACGCATTCTAAAATGTTATGTGTCTAGGGAAACTAGACCCCAATTCTGACCATTGGTAGTTGTCTACAGCCTAAGCTTTGGGGGCCAAGTTGAATGTGAGACTTATTTTCGGAACCCAGAAGCTAATTCCTGCTTTGTGTATTGCTTAATATTCAGAGCAGCAGTCACTGCAATCTCTTTATATATTTCTGAGGACCCCAAATTTTCAAAGCATTATTTTCACTTCTCTGTACTTTCAAGTTGCTGTATCTGGAATTTATACCAGTTGTACCTCTCTTATTTCCCCCTCCCCATAAGACCTGTTCCCCAGTACAATAAAAAAAGGGTGAACCAGGGATACCTCAAGCCCCCTTGTAAGTCCTTCAAATTTCTTTTATAGACCTGTTAAAAGCATGTAATTTTTAAGGATATTTAATCTACCTGGTCATTGGACAAAGGGCAGATAGGAGGACTACACAGCTGCCTCCATCCAAAACTGTGTTCCTAGCCGCAAGATTCTTCCTCTTCTAACGCTGGCTCCTTGGTTTCCTGTGTAATTCCTCCTTCTGAAGTCTGGATATGTCTATTATTCTTTCTAGGCTGAGAAATATGCTGAGTGTGGTCTATTAAACCCAAACTCTATGAATGTTAGGGATGTGGGTGGCGCTGTGGGTTAAACCACAGAGCCTAGGGCTTGCCGATCAGAAGGTCAGTGGTTCGAATCCCCGTGACGGGGTGAGCTCCCATTGCTCGGTCTCTGCTCCTGCCAACCTAGCAGTTCGAAAGCACGTCAAAGTGCAAGTAGATAAATAGGTACCGCTCTGGCGGGAAGGTAAACAACATTTTCGTGCGCTGCTCTGGTTCGCCAGAAGTGGCTTAGTCATGTTGGCCACATGACCCGGAAGCTGTACGCCGGCTCCCTCGGCCAATAAAGCGAGATGAGCGCCGCAACCCCAGAGTCGGTCACAACTGGACCTAATGGTCAGGGTTCCCTTTACCTTTATATGAATGTTAAGTTGCTGTCCCACAATTTGTTTGCACCTCTAATAAATAGGATTAAAACACATTCTGTTCTTTGCATTGTAGGCAGTACTGTATGTGTTTTTATTATTTCTTACATAATGAATATACTAAAGCTAGAAATATGGTTTGCGAATGAGAGCCAAAATGAAACACCCATTGAGTTGGGGGAGAAACATTGCTGACACGTAGAGTTAAGAGTGTGTCAAGAGACTTAAATAAATGGCAGAAATGGTAGCACAATAATGGCAGAAATCAAACTTGGAAGCTCCTCATTGATATTTCAGTAACCATCAAACAATGCATATTTATTTAGTGATGAGTGCCGTTTAATCAGATGCCACTCAATAATGTTTGCATCATTACTATTAATTAAACATCCACCGCTTGATTAGATGGCATAATTCAAATGTATTGCACAGTTTAGAATCATAAAGCTGGAAATAATAGATGATTGCTCCAGGATAATTGACAATCCTGTCCTTCGTGACACAAACATCCTTTGCAAATTAGTCTCTGGCACGATTGTACAATGGCGACCTGAATGACTTCAAGTGCATCTTGCCAGAGATGCTTGCAATGTAACATAATATGTCATGGCGTGACCGTGGCTCTAGGGTAGAGCAGCTGTTTTCCATTCAGAAGGTCGCAGGTTTGATCCCTGGTGTCTCCAAGTAGAGCTGTCTCAGTTCCTGGAGAGCTGTTGACAGTCAGCGAAGACAATATTGAAGTAGATTAATTAAAGGTCTGACTCAGTACAGTGGAACCTTGGTTCTCGAACTTAATCCGATCCAGGAGTCCGTTCGACTCCCGAAACAGTTTGAAAACCAAGGCATGGCTTCCGATTGGCTGCATGAGCTTCCTGCACTCAAGTCGCGTCGGACATTTGGCCTTGGAAAAACATTCTCAAACCGGAACACTTACTTCCGGGTTTGCAGCGTTCGGGAGCCGATTTGTTCAGCAATTAAGCCGTTCGGGAACCGAGGTTCCAGTGTGCAAGGCAGCTTCCCATGTTCTTAAGTAACATACATTGGAGCAAGCCATCCATAGATTCAGGCAGCCAGATTTCTTGTTGCATTGAAGGGGTCTTCACACGTATTGCACGATAGCTCCTGTATCTACCTGCTTGCTTTCAGTCCTCTAAACAGTGACGCTGCATAAGGGCTTTCAAGTACGAAGGCTTTGTACACAACTGCTGATTTTTTCTGGGGGGACGCAGGGGGACGCATACCCCTAAACCTTTTGTGAATCTAAGTTTTGCCTCATTGAGGGGCAGTATTTCAATATGAGTAGGAAAATGAGAGTATATCTCTCTCTCTCTCTCTCTCTCTCTCTCTCTCTCTCTCTATATATATATATGGAAAAAAGCCCTGGCCTTTAGACTAATTGGAGGGGCTTTAAGAGGGTGGGGAGATATTTTAGGCATTGATCTTTGAGGATACTTTTTCAGAAGTTTATAATAAAATGCGTAAGGCATCTTACCACCTTCCTTGGTATAAAGTCAGTTCATGCCACTGTTCTTCTTTCTCAAAGTAGCTCCACTGTCTTCTGCTGCCCTAAAAAATTCCAAATTGCAGCGGTTGATAAAGAGCACCCTATTTTTTCATCCCCCCCCCTGCCCCAAACATGAATGTCAGAAAGTGTGTTGTCTAAACATAACCTCTTTTTTCCCCTCCTTCAGATATGAATTGAGTGAAAAGATGCTGTCTGCCTGCCATCTTCTTAAAGGCAGCATCGATGATCCAAAGGCTATGCTCAGCAAAGAGATAGTAAGTCCAGTGATATTTGAAAATCATATATGCTCTCATTACGTGCCACATTAAAATCTGAGTTGCCTAAGAGAAGTGGTTAGCTACTTATTTCATGGAGCTGTCTATATGCCAAGACATCACTGCCTTGATTGCTGCAGCTTGCCGGATCCTGCTTAGATGAAGCAAAAATTTAAAAGGCCCATAAAAGGGAAATTTCCCTGGAAATAGCAGGTTGCATTTCCTGCTTCCTGCAGCAAAGTTATCCGTGTAGACCTGTTTACAGGTAGGTAGCTGCGTTGGTCTGCCGTAGTCTAAGCAACATAAAAAAAATCCTTCCAGTAGCACCTTAGAGACCAACTAAGTTTGTTATTGGTATGAGCTTTCATGTGCATGCACACTTCTTCAGATACAGTGGTACCTCGGGTTAAGTACTTAATTCGTTCCGGAGGTCCGTTCTTAACCTGAAACTGTTCTTAACCTGAAGCACCACGTTAGCTAATGGGGCCTCCGGCTGCTGCCGCACTGCCGGGGCACGATTTCTGTTCTCATCCTGAAGCAAAGTTCTTAACTTGAAGCACTATTTCTGGGTTAGCGGTGTCTGTAACCTGAAGCGTATGTAACCTGAAGCGTATGTAACCCGAGGTACCACTGTACTGAAGAAGTAGACCTGCTTAATCTACTGTGGACACTCAAGGGACCATGGTAGGATGAAGGTAGCCACATTTGTGTGCCAAAATGACCCCAAGCATTCCTTCCCTTCAATAAGAGTGATGGAGGCTTGAATCTAATTTCAGTCCCATCCAAAAAGACTTCAGCCCACTTACCTTCCCAAACATCATTGTGATGCTAGTTAATGCAGCTATTAATAGAAGGAAAGCATTTTTTTAAAGGCTTGGTTTAAAGCCCCATGAAGCATCCTCAAGCTGCTGAAAGCAGAACTACCATTCACTTAGTCATGCTTCTGATTTTGGCAGCCCTAACATGTTTGGGAAAGTACTCAGGATAGGAAGTTTGCATTCCTCTTGATTATGAAAGTATAAAGTTTGTGTTCCAATGTGGAATGTACTCCAGCTCTAGCCAAACACAGGAAGAAATTCTTTCCATCTCTCCATTTTTGAAGTTGGGCTGAAGTATATGCTCTGGGCCACGCAGACGAGTAGATCAAAGCTGATGGGCCCTTCAGCCTCAGGTGTCCACAAATACCGTATTTTTCGCTCTATTAGATGCACTGGACCATAATACGCACCTAGTTTTTAGAGGAGGAAAACAAGAAATAAGAAAGCAACACAAAGCATCCTGAGCTAAGAGGGAATGCTCCTCCATCTTTGCTCAGGAGGCTTTGCGGGGCTACCCCTGAAGCCAGGAGAGCAAGTGGGATTGGTGCACACCGATCCCTCTTGCCCTCCTGGCTTCAGCGAAAGCAAACCTCCTGGCTTCCCCCCACCTCCTGCAAGAGCCGCTCGCTCTTTAAAGGGAGTGCGGCTCTTGGGGGCTTTTCTGGGAGGTGGGGGAAGGGACAGAGTTGCACGCTCTGTCCCTTCCCCCACCTCCTGCAAACGCCAGGGATAGCTGAGCAAAGCCTCTGCAGGGCAGCAGATGAAAGCTCCCTCTTGCTGTTCTGGCTTCTGGGGTAGCCCCGCGCAGCCTCTCCCGGGCTGGGGAGGCTGCATGCGGCTAAACAAGAAGCCAGGACAGCCAGTGGGAACTCTGTGATCCTGCTGGCTGTCCTGGCTTCCTGCTTGGCTGCGCGCAGCCTTTCCCGGGCATCCCCTGCTCAGGAGAGGCTGTGCGCAGCTAAGGTTCGCCCAAGAGCCACGCTCCCTTTAAAGAGCGTGCAGAGTGTGTGTGCGTCTCTTGGGGGCTTTTCCCCGAGGAGGGAGAAGGGCAGCCCTTTTCCCTCCTCGTGGAAAAGCCCCCAAGAGACGCACACACGCTCCCTGCAGCTCTTTAAAGGGAGCACTGAGCGGAGCCTCCCACCTGTATTCGCTTCATAAGACGCACACACATTTCCCCTTACTTTTTAGGAGGGGGAAAGTGCGTCTTATAGAGTGAAAAATAACCTGCATTATCTCTGAGCTTTCCGGCAGGCTTTCCTTCACACTGTTTATGGCAGGGGTCAGCAAAATTTTTAACAACGGGCCAGTCCACTGTACCTCAGACCTTGTGGCAGTCCAGAGAAGAGACACCGGGGGGGGGGGAGCTGGAAGAAGAGGCGAGGGGGGCAAGTAGTCCTCCCCCAACCCCAGCCGCTGTGTTTACCTACCCACGGGCTGCCGCCACTGCCGCCGCTGCTGCTTCTTGTGCGTAGGCAGAGCGAGCTCTGCTCTCTGGCCCAGGGCGGCGGTGGAGGGAAGATGAGCGGCGTGAAAGGGCTGGCTCCAGAGAGGGGCTGCTTAAAATGGCACTCAGCCAGCTCAGCCCAGCCCCCTTCCTCCTCTAGGCAGGGCGGGGAGAAGCCAGGAGTAATAATATAATAATATTATAATAATAATAATTTATTAGTTATACCCCGCCCATCTGGCTGGGTTTCCCCAGCCACTCCGGGCGGCTTCCAACAAAATATTAAAATACCGTAATGCATCAAACATTAAAAGCTTCCCTAAAGAGGGCTTCCTTCAGATGTCTTCTAAAAGTCTGGTAGTTGTTCTCTTTGACATCTGAAGGGAGGGTGTTCCACAGGGCGGGCACCACCACCGAGAAGGCCCTCTGCCTGGTTCCCTGTAACCTCACTTCTCGCAGGGAGGGAACTGCCAGAAGGCCCTCGGAGCTAGACCTCAGTGTCCAGGCAGAACAATGGGGATGGAGACGCTCCTTCAGATATACCAGGAGGGAGGGAGGAGGTGCTGCCGCAGTGTGGGGGGGGGAATGGAATAGCGCAGCCTGAACCAACATAATCCCCACGCCGATCCACGGACAGTCCGCGGGCCGGATCCTGAAGGCAATTGGGCCTGATCTGGCCTGTGGGCCTTCGTTTGCCGACTCCTGGTTTTTGGCATCATTTTAGTGAAAAACTATGTTGAGTGTATACACACAGATGAACATGTATGCAAATGCCACCTTAGAGATAATTAGTATTTCTGGAGGGCTCGTAGCCAATAAAGCTCAATTTATGTCAATCCTGACTCAAGAGCCAGATTTTCTGGGTTAAAGGACTTTCCAGTCGCACATCTGCCCTGCTGGCTACCTTTCTTCTGTGTCACACAGTATTACTTCGTATTGCATACTATAGCTTCTGCTCCATCCTATGTTAAAAGTATGGCTTTTGTCCATGGGCACCAGATTCTGCTGAAGCAGTTGAGCACTCCCTAGAGATATATTGTCTGTGGTTGTCTATTGCCCTGGTCCTGCTTTTAGCACCAATAAAAGCAATGCAGTGTTAAAAAAAGAAAAGCAAACCCAAGTATCCTCACAATAATTTCAAAGCTGCAGAAACAATGTCTTTCAACCACCCAATGCCTGGGCAAATGGGGCTGTTCTCAAATGCTGCATAAATGTTAATGATCAGGGGGAGATGAATCTCACCATGGATGGTTCCCTTTTCTTGGCAAGAGAAGAGGAGGCTCCTTGCATGCTTTCTCTCCCATGTGCAAATGCACTATTTTGTCAACCACCAAAACACTCTATTTATCCTCCGAATGTCCATGAACATAGTTATTTCAAAATTGTTGCAGGAGGCAGGTAAAAGTCAAGCCCTGTTAAAGCAGACACTTACACTTTGTGCTTTGTGTGGCTAAAATACTACAGAAGCCAGAAAAATAGTTAATAATAATAATAATAATAATAATAATAATAATAATAATAATAATGATGTGGTGGCCTAGGAATTTTTGACAACTTTTGATTTAAAGGAGAAGGCTACTTTCCCTGTAATTTCAGTACTGGACAGAAACAGCTTGCAAATATAGCCATCCCTTTGAAAAACTTTTTTGTGTCTCTTTGGCAGAGATTTTGTTTAAACACCATCCAGCACGAGTGGTTCCGTGTATCCAGCCAAAAGTCAGCTGTTCCTGCAATGGTTGGAGACTACATCGCTGCTTTTCTGGAGGTTTCTCCTGCAGTCCTCAGATATATCATCAACATGGCGGATGGCAATGGCAACACAGCTCTCCATTACAGCGTCTCCCACTCGAACTTTGAAATTGTGAAGCTGCTTTTAGATGCAAGTAAGTTGGCTGTTCTGAAATGTTTGTGTGATCTCCGTGCAGAGCACTGGGTCCCTCTCCAGCAGAATGTCAGATAAAAGTCCTGGCACGCGACGGGTGCAACACAACATCAGCATTTAATATTTCTATAATTTGTGCCACCACTCCTTAAGCACCGACTGATCTCTAGCATCTTAATTCCCAGCAAGCAGCTGCAGATAACCACCTCCTGAAGCCACCTGTCCCTTCTTTCCAGTTCAGACCTAGGTTACTAGAGCTCTCATTAGTGGATGAATGTTGCTTCAATAAGGGCTGCAATTGAAAACTGCCTTTCATCATTCTGCATACAGTTAAATGAGCTTTTAATGATATGGACAACTCAGACCCTTCTGTTACCAGGTTGGCTTATAAGACAACTTGCCAGAACTGGATGCTGATGAACACCTGGTGTCTTAGTTGGGAAGTTCTGAAATCAAAAGTTTTTACAACACTCTTTGAGGGATAATTTCCCATATTTGAATCTTTGAGGGATAATTTCCCATAATTGAATCTGTGGAGTCCTGGACGCTTCAGAGGCAAGAGGCCTATTGAATTAAAATTTGGATTGCTTTAATATATAGTGTATGCTTATTTTGTAACCTCAAGGTTAATTAGATTTTTTATTTTTAACTGTTTGCATATGAATGTTTCCATTTAAATGTTTATTGAAAACTGCACCTTTTAAAGAATATTCTCTGCAGTGGAAACTGGCTTAAAACTGTAGTTTACAGTTCTCTACAAATAATTATTGGCTTAATCTGCTGCTATGACTTCAGAGAATGCATGCTTTTTGCTTCAGTGTCTATTCTTGTCCCAATGTCACATGTGGATATTTATCTTGGAAACAGCAGCCAATAAATTGGAAGTTTGTGTAACTAGTCATCTTATAGAAATATGTGCAATCTGTCTGTCCACATTTTCAGTGGCGTAGCGTGGGGGGTGCAGGGGGGGCCGGCCGCACCGGGCGCAACATCTGGGGGTTAGGGTTAGGGGGCGCAAATCCACGGGTTAGGGGGCGCAAATCCACGGGTTAGGGGGCGCAAATTACTTGCCTTGCCCCGGGTGCTGACAACCCACGCTACGCCACTGCACATTTTTTAAAAAAAATTGAATCAGCACATCCAAGACTTCCTAGCTAGCAAGTTTGAAGGCCTTCAGAGCTCCTTTTAGAGACTCTTGGACAAAGATAATAAACTGGTGTGCTAGGCCTGAACAAAAGCAGTAGCTTCCTTGGTGCTAGGAATTTTCTTCCTTGCTTTTGGCAGTTCCTCAGGGGACCTGAATGCATTTGAAGCCACACAAATGCTGTTCAGTGAAGAAAGCCATTTAACCGGCAAGTCATGTCTGAAAGCTTTGGAAATGTAAAAAGTGTTCCTTAATGGCTATACTGCGGTGTAAAGTTGCGGGGGGAACAGTGCAGACACTTCTATATATTTCGGCCACTATTTCACTGTTTTGTGTGATGTTTCCTGTCGTAAATCCGAAGCTTTATCCCTGCATACCTGAAACTCTGGCAGAAGCTGGTACTGTCCGCCTGCAGTTCTGTTCATAGAATTTTTGAACAATTGCCTTCAAGCTAACTGCCTTAGCAGTCACATGAAATGTGGCTTTGTGCCCTCTCTCTCCTATAATGCATACAATAACGAGAGTTGTTTGCTTTCCTTGGCTCAAGAACCACGCTTGCCTCCTTTGGAAGTCCTTCTGAATCATCTTCATTATGTAAGCAATTGCTGAACTTCCAGAAGGGCTGCTCTAGTAACAGACGATTCAGTTCTTTTGCACAATTGCATCCAACTTTCTCAAGAGACGGTCTCTTCTTCCCCTCTGCAGATGTCTGCAATGTAAATCACCAGAACAAGGCTGGCTACACCCCCATTATGCTGGCTGCTCTTGCAGCTGTAGACGCGGAGAAAGAAATGAGAATAGTGGAAGAGCTCTTTGCCTGTGGGGATGTGAACGCTAAAGCAAGCCAGGTTTGTGCCGCTGAATTCAGCCTTCATTGCGCAGCGATAGACGTTCAGGCTCAATCCGCCTCTTAGTGTTTCTTTCCATGTCACTTCACTAGATCACTTAAAACAAGCTACCGCTTCTTATTTTTGCTTTGCTACCCCATGCAAACTGCAATTTCCTGGCATATTTTGTTGGCCAGGCACTAGAGTCTGCCTGCCTGCCTGCCTGGGCAACAGATTTCTGCCCCTACAGTAGGACTTTCCTCTCCTCCCTCTTGATTTGATTCGCTTCGATAATCTTTATTGTCATTGTGCCATACAGAACAACGAAATTGAAAAATCTACATCAGACATTCAAAACCCAACAAGCCTGCTATCCCAATCTGCTTAGCCCCCTAAAAACTCTGATACCCCATTTTTAAATACAATATACTCCCATACAGACTCCTTACAATGTGTTTAAAACCCAAATCGCATTTGGATAGAAACTGTTTCTCAGGCGGCTAGTCCTAGTCTTTATAACCCTGTACCTTCTTCCAGAAGGCAGAAGCTGAAAGAGATCATTTCCGGGGTGTGCACTATCCTGCGCTATCTCTGCAGCTTTCTTATGGCACCTGGAAGCATAGATTTGATCCAAGGTGCGAAGAGTGCACCCAATTATTTTTGTAGCCCCACAGCAGATTTTGGTGGGTGCAAAGGGGGGGGAGGGGAAATCCCACTGTGGGAGTGGGAGTCCCCTTGTGCAATGCTGGTTGCTGCCCATTCTAACCCATTACTAGTAAATTCTGTGAGTAATGCAAAATGCCAGAACCCAACCAGACCCTCTTTTGATCTATGCATTTGCATTTTAATAGGATTTTGGTAAAAGGTGTAAGCATTAAATGCAAATTACTACCCTGCAAACATAAGTAAATTACTTCATGCTTGTGTGTTGTGCTTCGCATTTTTGTGTTTCTACTATTGAAGTTGAGCCTACATGGATGTTTTTATATCTGCAATTGTATTAACTGTTTTTATATGTGTGCAATAGTTTTATATACGTTTTGATCGTATTGTGAAGTCACTTTGAGTTGCCTCATAGGACACAGGTCCTAAATAAATACCGTATTTTTTGCACCATAACACTCACTTTTTTCCTCCTAGAAAGTAAGGGGAAATGTCTGTGCGTGTTATGGAAGGAATGCCTACGGGTGGCATGCCTACGGATTTTCCTCCTCTAAAAACTACGTGCGTGTTATGGTCGGGTGCGTGTTATAGAGCGAAAAATATGGCAAATAATATACACATACACAGTCAACATTTTCCCCTAGACCTGAATCTATTACAGTAACTTAGAATGAAGAAAGCTGTAATATCATCTGCAGTGGGGCGAAGCCAGCTTTCAATCAGTTTGCACATATAAAAACAGTTAAAACAATTACACATCTAATACAGATACCAACTGGGATAAAAAATATTCCCTTGTTGAAAAAGGAACATCTTCAGCAGGTGCTGAAACGCTGAGCTCAGCGCCCCCCAGGCTTCTGGGTGCAGGCAGCTCTCCGCAAGCAGTGGGAGAGCTTCCTGAAGCCTGGAGAGCGAGAGGGGTAGGTGCGCACCGACCCCTCTCGCTCCCCAGGCTTCAGCGAAAGCCTGCATTCGCCCCATAGGACGCACACACATTTCCCCTTCATTTTTGGAGGGGAAAAGTGCGTCCTATAGGGCGAAAAATACGGTAGGTTTCCAGGCAGGGGTTGATCACGGTGTGGATTTGCCATGCATGCCTTCCACTTAGTGTGTTTCTCCCTTTCATCCCGAGTTTGAGCGTCTTCAAAGCCCATGACACCTTTGGTAAAGGCTGTTCTCCAGTTGGAGCACTCGCAGGCCAGTGTTTCCCAATTGTTGGTGTTCATACTACATTTTTTTAAAATTTGCCTTGAGAGAGTCTTTAAACCTCCTTTGTTGACCACCAGCATTATGCTTTCCATTTTTAAGTTCGGAATAGAATAGTTGCTTTGGAAGACGATCATCAGGCATCCTCACAACATGACCAGTCCAACAAAGTTGATGTTGAATAATCATTCCTTCGACACTGGTGATCTTTGCTTCTTCCAGTACACTGGCATTAGTTCGCCTTTCTTCCCAAGTGGTGTGTAAAATGTTTCGGAGACACTGTTGATGGAATCTTTCGAGGAGTTGGACAGAGTTTGATCTGGGTATGACTCCACTATGCTAATCTGTGCTCCAGGAAACATGTATCATTTTTGTTCTCCTGCATGCAGGCTGGCCAAACTGCTCTCATGCTTGCTGTGAGCCATGGGCGAATAGATATGGTGAAAGCTCTGCTGGCTTGTGGCGCAGATGTCAACATCCAGGATGACGAGGGCTCCACGGCTTTGATGTGCGCTAGCGAACACGGACACGTGGAAATAGTCAAACTTCTGCTGGCTCAGCCGGGATGCAATGGCACGCTGGAGGATAATGTGAGTTGCCATCAGAGGCCTGCTGCGGAAGGGGAGGAGGGTCAAATCAGCCCCCAGCTGGTGGCGGCTGGAAGAGGAGGAGCCACCGGCCATCGAAGCCGCATTGCCACCATGTTCAGCTCCACCCCCAACGCCCTGAAGTCGACCCCCCTCCATCGCCTTTGCAAGCTGGCACCTCTGGCTGTGTCATTATATCTTGAAGTCTTTATAAGGCAATATAGCACCCTGTGATTCTGACAATGGTGGGGTTTTTTGTTTTTGTGTCAAGATTACACATGTAGGAAAGTCGTAAAGAGAAACCTGCCCTCTGGGAGTGTCTGAAATTTAAGAATGTGGTTAATTTAACTGGAACTGTCACAGCCAATTCTAAGATTTGATGAACATTTTATCACCCCATTTCTCTTCCTCTGGGCAATATAATGTTCAGCTTCCTAAAATGGTCACCAAATTACTTGGTGTTCTTGTGGTCCCAGTGTTCTTATAATAATCCTGCTCCCTCGTTGAGAAGACCCCCTGACCATTGCATTGCCTCACAAAACAGAAGCACAAATCTTGCCAATTATAATAAGTGTTTTTGAAACTTACTCTATATGGTTTTGGCTGGCTGAATGACAGGACTTGCATTTTGCTCTCTTTCAACATTCAAAGGCTGTTGCACTTTTAAGAAAGTTCTAGATGGACATATGCACATTATTTCTCTCTCTCTCTCTCTCTCTCTCTCTCTCTCTTTTAAGGATGGCAGTACGGCACTTTCGATAGCCCTGGAGGCAGGGCACAAGGATATAGCTGTTCTTCTCTATGCTCACGTGAACTTTTCCAAAACACAGTCCCCGGTGAGTTACATGGTTACATTCCACACATAATTCTTTGGTTTATGTGGTCAGGGTTGGCAAAAGGATTTTTGAGTCTTCGTCCAAGTCAGTGCCGACTCTCAAAGTTTAGAAACTTAACCAGTAGTGATCTTGGTATGTCTCTCCCACTTTAGCCTTCTGCTTGGTGTCACTGTAGCTGCTATTCTTAATTTCAGTATTTTTTTCTTCTTGTGATGGTTGGAATTTTTCTGCCATGGTTGCTGGAACAAGATCTTTATTAAAAGATACACTGATGAGAAAGGTGTGCCCCATTGCAGGTACTAATATATGGTGCAGTTTGAAGCAACTGGAAGCCTAAGAACTGACTCCTTTTGGAAGAAACCATTGTCCAGGCCCATTAGATATTATTCCAACTTTTACTTGCAGAACTTTCTTCAAAGCACAAAAACTTCAAATGATACATCCAAAATATCCATACAGTGTCTTGTTCTGTCCAGCACAGGCTCAGCATCTTAGAAAATGTGAAATAATCCAAACAGATCTAGAAGCAGCGGTCTGTCTCTCCCTGCAGCCTGCCTTAGGCTTTTTATATGCAGAGCTTCATTTACATCCTCACTCCACAGAGTTTGAGAGAAAGAAAATGGCCACCACTCTTACAAGATGGCGAGTTTGCAACTCAGTACCTTTGTCACCTGATCAAATGTTACATTCAGTTTAGAGCAAGCAGAAAACAACAGTTAGCTAATTATCAACCCATTAAGAAGCCCAGGAACCACTTAGAAAGCCAATGTTGCCAATACGCATTTAGCCATTTTACTTTTTAAACCTTCATTAATACTCAGACATTTTCCCATTTCTGAGTGAATTAAACCAATTATACTTAACATGCCCACACCCACCTCCAGTGTTGGATAGTCTGGTCTCCAGGGTGGAGGTTGTGTCACTTTCCCGATCCAGGGTACTCATACTCCCTTTTTTGCTATAAAAATCCACCACTGTTCCTGTTTCTTGCTGTTTTTCTTTCTATCTGCTATGATGGCTTCAATCGAAAAATGATGTCCTGTGGCCACTGTCTCATGAAAGCCGTGTTCTTTCACTGCTTCATGTGGGAATGTTCAGGGAGACAGGAGAGGATATATTGTTTATTAATATCCTTCCTAACTTGCACTAGCAAGTTCCTTTACTTAGCAGAGTTGTACATTTCCCTTTTAAACGCACAGTGAATAGCTGGTTGCAGGCTTGTGTAAGCCTCTCACTATTAGGTTTCTGGTAAGTTCCCTTATTTCCCTCTTAAAAGAATAAACACGCCACAATCTTGTATAAAGTATATAAAAGAAGTTTACTCACATTCAGTTCACAGTTGGATCCCTGAAGGCAGACTTAGTTGCAAAGTATATGCATGTGGATCAATCACATATGGAGATAATCTCTAGCTAAAAAGCTGCTCCAATGACGGAGGAAGTCAAGGAGAGAGAGAGAGTGCTGTGTGCCTTGTCCTTTTTGTTACCTGGACAGGTAAGGTCACACCCACCTCTAGTCACATGCAAAGGAAGTGTGTCCCAGCCAGGAGGAAACAGGAAGTTTTCTACTGGCTGGACCAAATATTCCCCTACACGTCCACTCTAGGAAAACAAGGAATGTTGTACTTGACTGCTACTTAGGTATCACATCCCACACTTCAGAACTGTACTGAAGTTGATGGAGCTGCACCTATCTTTGCACCAATAAAAGTATTCGGTAAGCTTTAAACTAGGGTCAGTTGCTTTCTACGGCCACCTTAATTATTTCCCGTCTTTAACAGCCGTCTCCTTTTTCTTTTCTAGGGCACCCCGAGGCTTGGAAGAAAGCCATCTCCTGGTCCTACACATAGAGGCACATTTGATTGCTAATGCACATGTATCTGTAAACTCTCATGTCACCTCTCCCAAGCTGCTAGCGGTTACTGTTTTACAGTGACAGATATTGAATGTAATCGTCTTGTGCCTGAACTCACCAGCAAACTGAAAGCAAACGCCTAGAGCTAAAGACAAAGAAGGATCAACAGGAAGAAAAGTCGGGATAGCACCTTTCCTAACAAAGTCACCTAGGATCTGTGTACATAGCGTGACCATGGTCATGTGTGTGTGCCTGCTCACCACATGGACTGGGCAGACTTCCCCATGCCAGTGCAGGATCTTACAGGTTTACAGTGAGGTATAGGGAAGTATCTGATGACAGGGCAAGTTGCTGGACACAAAGGACGCTGCTAGCGAGATAATTGCCGTAGCTACCATACTTTTCGGTGTATAAGACAAGCTTTTTTTTTTTTTTATTCAAAAAGTATATTAAAAATTTGGGGGTGTCTTATACACGGATAGTACATCAGGGCGACGTGTGATAGGTTGCTCAAAAACTTTGGGCTACTCCCCCCCCAAAAAACCTTAACAACTATGGGAAATCCTCTCCCAAAAAAAAAAAAGGTCAACAACCATTTTCTTAATTAGGAGTCCCCAAAAATAGGAGGCTTCTTATACAGGGGGGCGTGTTATATCCAGAAAAATACGGTATTTTCATGCAGCCTTTGTGTGGCATCTGTAGCCCTTTGAGTCTTCCTAGAGCCCACATTTTCAGCCTCTAGGAAATGGTATGATGTTTTTGCTGCAGAATATATCTTCTGTTACTTTGCGTACAGTTTTTAAGCTATCTGTTCAGTTATGACTGTACTCCCCCTTAATGCACCTCTGGACAAATCTTGTTAGCTTTTTTTAAGGTATGTTCTTTACAGATATTTATATTTGCTAATGTTGAAATTGTTGGCAAGAACTCTTTTATTATAAATGTCATTCCAAAACGGTTTTGAGTGTGTTCATGCTTATTTTAAAAAAAAGTGGCAATTGATTATGTTGTCAGCTCTTTGGAATCTCAGCTGGTGGGTTGATGGCTTAACAGTGGAAGATGGGTCTGAAACTTGCTAAATAAACTGTTGCTGCCGATTTGTATAGCTTTTATATCAAAGATTAAGTCAGTATTTTTGACACTTTTTATTCCATTGTAATTAAAATAATACATTACACAATTGTTAACTAGATTTTATTAACTGTTATATACATGATCCCTGAGATATATTGGAAGATATGTTCATCTCTAATGAAATCAAAGGTAGTTCTGGGCACATATATATGAAAAGCTATTTCTCTGTCATGTTCACTTCAGTCATGTGCATTTTAATGTTTGAAGTGCCTTAGACTCTTGCCATATTTTCAAAATAAAATTTCCTTATGCTATTTTATTTCTGACTTTTGTTGTTTTATGGAATTGGAAAAGCAATGATTTGGGGCTGCTTTTTACTCGCCCTTTGCTTTTCATGTGTTTTAATAGCACACTAACCTCTTGAGAGCTGGAAACCTGAATTGCAAGGGAACTTGAATGAAATAAAACTTCTAAGAAGTTTCTTGAAGATGTAGCATTGATCTTCTGGAAATAACTGGGCTTATTTAACACCTGATTAAAAATAAAAGTTTGGCTTTGCACTATGTTAAGGTGCATTTAGCAGCCTGAACATATTTTCACAGCTCTGTGAAAATTCAGCACAAAGCAAAGAGGAGCACCACCACTGTGGGCAGGGCAGAAATGGTACTCAAAAGTGATGGCTGTTTTTGTATTACAGTGGTACCTCGGGTTACATACGCTTCAGGTTACATACGCTTCAGGTTACATACGCTTCAGATTACAGACTCCGCTAACCCAGAAATAGTGCTTCAGGTTAAGCACTTTGCTTCAGGATAAGAACAGAAATCGGGTTCCAGTGGTGTGGCAGCAGCAGGAGGCCCCATTAGCTAAAGTGGTGCTTCAGGTTAAGAACGGACCTCCAGAACAAATTAAGTACTTAACCCAAGGTACCACTGTATTTAGGAGTGCCACTGAAGATACAACCTAAAATACTGAAGCAAATAAATAAATATCTGTCAACTAAGGGGTAATGAAAAGAAATAGTCATAAAATGATGATATCCAGCTTAGCTATTTTCCTTGTAATAGAACTGGCCGCTACACTTTTATCCAAAACTTTTCTAGGCAGATATAATAAGTACCATGATTTGGTTGTTTAAAAAGATAATGGCAAAAGGCCTAACAGCAGTTTTTAAAAATACAAGACACAGGACACCAAGCCTACAGTTATGTCAGCAGAACAAGAGAGCCTCGGGGAGAGTATAAAACAGCCCAAAATACTGCCAGGCATATTTGTAAACTGGCTGCTGTGTGACATGCCGGGGGCTGCTTATACCTTCCCTTATTTCTGGTTTGTTTGTTTTTTATTTTTTTTATTTTATTCAGGATTTTCTTGTTTTACAGAAGTGTAGTGCCTCGTATTTTTTTTTTTTATGTAACATTTTTACAAATCCGTTTCATTTGTTGAGGCATTAGGGGGAGAAGAAAAGAAAAAAGAAAAAAGAAAGGGGGGTGGAGAGAGCGAAGATGGATAGGGGTGGGATCGGGTGGCGGTGTTTCTATTATGTTTAATGTATGTAGAGTTTGGTGTCAGCGTTGCTTGTATTGTTCACTTGTGTTCCTTTGGTGGTGAGAGAGGTTGGGGTTGGCCTAGGGTGTGATTGTTTGCTTGTGATTGGCTCTGGTGATCTTTGTTTTCGTGTGTGGGTGAGGTGGGTGGGTGTTTTGGATCAGGTTAGCCATATTGATTTGTATGCTGTTGGTGGATTATTGTCATTGTCCTGTTGGGCTGTGTATGTGATAAAGGGGAGCCATACTGGTTAAAACATTCCTGAACATTGGCTGTAGGAGATGCTGCTACTGGGGAAATGCCACAACAATTGTCGAAAACAAAAATTATGAGCTCAGCCCTTAAGGCAACCGCAGGCAGCAGAAAGACCTGCCTTCTGCAGTAGAAAAACTTCCAGACCATGGGGAACTCTGAAAAATTAATAAATACAATTTGGATTATAATTTGATCTTTTTATTTTAGTTTTTTTATTTTAATTGAAGTGTTATGATTGGATATATTAATTGGATGTTTTTTATTGGAAAAATCAATAAAAATGATTTTTTTAAAAAGAAAAACTTAAGTGTAACATTTTGCACAAAATAGAAATGAGTGAATTCCCAACTAAGTAGCAAAGAAAGAGGAGAGACTTGATCACACAAATCTTACAGGCATTAAGCTATCGAAGCAATTCTGTAATCTTACCGAATGTTTGCAAGAGAAGGCAAAGCAAAATGCTTGCAACTAAGTAGCAGGAAAGAAGGCCAATATCAGCAAGCAAGAATCCCAGAGAAATTCCTTTGTCCAGGAAAGCAGCAAAAGTTTTCTCAGAATGCGGTGAGGGTCATTTTAGCCCTTGGAACCTGTGGCCCTCTGGACATGGTGGGACCCAACTCTCATTGGCCCTAGCTAACATGGCCAATGGTCAGAGATTGTAGGAGTCACAGCTCAGTGACAGCTGGAGGGCATTAAACCCAGTTAGCGGGTTTAGCTGGTTGCTGACATGCCCTGCCAAGTGATAATAATAATAAATATTTTTTTATTTATACCCTGCCCTTCCTGGTTCAGAAAACCAGGCTCAGGGCGGCTAACAACAAATGTAAAGCACTTACCGTATTTTTCACTCTATAAGACACACTTTTCCCCTCCCAAAAAGTAAGGGGAAATGTGTGTGTGTGTTATGGAGCGAATGCAGGCGGGAGGCTCTGCTCAGTGCTCCCTTTAAAGAGCCATGTGGAGCATGTGTGCGGCTCTTCGGGGCTTTTCCCCGAGGAGGGAGACCCCAAGAGTCGCACACACACTCCGCACACTCTTTAAAGGGAGCGTGGCTCTTGGGGGAGCCTTAGCCATGCGCAGCCTCTCCCAGGCAAGAGATGAAGGCTCCCCTTCCCCGGGGGAGGCTACGCGCAGCTAAACAAGAAGCCAGGACAGCCAGCAGGATTGCAGCGATCCCGCTGGCTGTTCTAGCTTCTGGCTTAGCCGCGTGAAGCCTCCGCAGGGCACGGGGAGCCTTCATCCCCGTGCCCTGCGGAGGCTTCACGGGGCTATCCCTGGCTTTTGTGGGAGGTGGGGGAAGGGACAGAGAATGTGACTCTGTCCCTTCCCCCACCTCCCAGGAAAGCCCCCAAGAGCCGCGCTCCCTTTAAAGAGCGCATGGCTCTTGCGGGAGGAAAGCCAGTAGGCTTGCTTTCACTGAAGCCAGGAGGGCAAGAGGGATCAGTGTTCACCAATCCCACTTGCTCTCCTGGCTTCAGGGATAGCCCTGCAAAGCCTCCTGAGTGAAGATGGAAGAGCGTTCCCTCTTAGCTCAGGATGCTTTGTGTTGCTTTCTTATTTCTTGTTTTTCTCCCTTAAAAACTAGGTGTGTCTTATGGTCCGGTGCGTCTAGTAGAGCGGACAAAAAAATAGTATAAAACGTGAATAACAATAAATTCAGAATTCAATAATCAATTTAGAGGGGGAAATCCATCCAGTAAACATTAGATAATCACCAGGGCTAGCTAGCTAAGTTAGTCCTATTTGGGCCAGCAAGGAGACCAGGGGAGAATTAGCTGTGGGATCCCAGAGTGGCTAATCTTCATAAAAAGGGAAGGGGGAGGGAAGGAAGGAAGGAGAATAAAAGATCAGGCTGAGTTCAAGTTGAAAGCCAGGCGGAATAGCTCAGTCTTACAGGCCCTGCAGAAGGAGGTTAAATCCTGCAGGGTCCTGGTCTCATGGGACAGAGCATTCCACCAGGTCAGAATCATCACTGAGAAGGCCCTGGCCCTGGTGGAGGATAATCTGACTTCCTTAGGGCCCGGGACCTCTAAACTATATTCACGATGAGTGTGGCCCCCATGGCTGGGAATGTGAGGAAGTGGTCAGATTCTTCCAGTCATTTTGTCAAGGCAATGGAGAGCTGTTGCATGCACACTGTGGTAGCTATTCTATGGTAAAACACTCGCTGTATCCACCCCACACTTGGAGTCATTGTGTGTTAAGGGAGGAAGAATGTCAAACAAGCCCCTCGAAGCCGGTTCAGATTACTTGAAGGTGTAGCTTTCCTGATTGCCCTCGAGCTAAACAGGTGCAGGAGTATCTGGAACAGAACCAGCTTTCTATTTTCCGTTTTACTGGGAAGAGTAGTTTTATTTAGAATAGGTTTGTGGCCAGAACCCGCTTAGCGGAGCTTCCTGCCATAAGGAAATTGCTAATCATATGGTGGCCTGTTTGCTTATTTAGCATGGCAGCAATTTTCAAGCCCGCTGGCAATATAAAAAGCATGGTGATTGCAGATTATAAGGCAGAGACCTTACTTGACCACAGGCCTGCCTAGTCATCAGATGTAAGAGATACAGCCCACTTGCTGAACTAACAAGGTTTGCCAGATAACTCTTTTAAAATGGAGGGGCACACCCCAGTGTTGCGGTCAGAAAAGCAGTAGGACTCGATTAAAATATAAGCTATCTGACGATCTGATCTGATCTGGAGCAGCTCACATGAATGTACGCATATACCAAAGCTTTCTCCCCGGCCACACACATCCCTCTGATTTTGAAATTCAGAACAATTCTCAGGTCTTGTTGCAATTTTGGTGGTTTCTCTGGAAGTTCACGCAGTAGTGGCGACATTAAGAGGACCTGAAGCCCAGGTGATGGACCACAGATCTCCAGCTTCTCTCACACCCCCATTCTATTTTTACTTTGGGCTGTGGTCACAACAGTCCCCTTGAGAGTCTATAAAGTAGGTATGGATGAACTGCACTTCTTAAGGCCGCCTTCCGAAAGAGGACTTGCAGGAGCAGTCTGTGTTCTTAAAGAAATTTACATTTTAGAAAAGTATCAAATTTTAGAGAGCCAGTGGCGGGGCATAACTCTCTTGGTTATCACAGCAGCATACCCACAGGAGCAGTCAGCAGTATATATATGTACCGTATTTTTCACTCTATAGGACGCACCCGACCATAGGACGCACCTTGTTTTAGAGGGGGAGAACAAGAAAAAAAAATATCTCCCTCTCTGCTCAGTGCTCCTTCAGCGAAGCGGCAGGAGAAACGGAGCCCCTTCCATTTCTCCTGCCGCTTCGCTGAAGGGGCGCTGCGCAGAGAGGGGGAGAATTTTTTTTCCTTGTTCTCCCCCTCTAAAACAAGGTGCGTTCACCCAAAGCCTCCAGAGCGCTGCGGGAGTTTCCGCTGCGCTCTGGAGGCTTCAGGCGGCTACCTTGGTAGCCTGGAAAGCGAGGGGGGTCAGTGCACACTGACCCCTCTCGCTCTCCAGGCTTCAGTGAAGGCAACCCGAAGCCTCTAGAACGTGGCGGGAGTTCCTGCTGGGCTCCGGAGGCTTCGGGTTCCTTTCGACCTGCTCTTTGGGACTGGTGGGGGGAAGCGCTGCTTTCCCCACCGCCAGCCCCAAAGAGCAGGTTGGGGAACAGTGCAAAGGCTGCACACAGCCTTGCTGCTGCCCCCCGAGCTTGTGGGGCTGGCGGTGGGGGGAAGCGCTGCTTTCCCCACCGCCAGCCCCAAAGACCAGGTCGGGGAGCAGTCTTGCTCTCCTGGCTTCAGCAAAAGGAACCCGAAGCCTTTGGAGCGCAGCACGAGTTCCCACTGCGCTCCGGAGGCTTCAGGCGGCTATCCCTGAAGCCTGGAGAGAACGAAAGGGGTCGGTGCGCACTGACCCCTCTCGCTCTCCAGGCTTCAGCAAAAACAACGCTCCCTCTGCACTTTGGAGGCTTCGCGTTGCTATCGCTGAAGCCAAGGAGCCTGCATTCGCTCCATAGGACGCACACACCCTTAATTTTTGGAGGGGAAAAAGTGCATCCTATAGAGCGAAAAATACTGTATTTTTAATTGACCAGTTTGTACAGGCACAAAAAATCTCATGGTAATCTCCAAATATCAGAGCGGAAGACCATGAGAGGATTCAGGAATTTTTCCATTTCCTTACAACATTTAAATGACAAATTGTGTGTGTAGAATTTTACATCTAAAAACTGGGGGGGGGGGGGGCAGGTCACTCTCACATTATTTTAAAGTGTATGCATTGCAATGCACAGGACTGTGAGACTTCGGACACTGACTAACTTAGGAAGCTATTTATCAGTTGCTATTTTTATTGACAGGATCTGTCGATGATTTGAGCATGTTTATGATAAGTTATTATCATCTAACTGTTTTGTTGTTGTTGTTTTTTGCTGTTAGCAGCCCTGAATTTCCTTTTGTGAGAATGGGTGGAATGGTAAAATGACGACTCTATAAATCTTGATTTCCCAACATTCAGCTAATGAATTATTTTAATGGAAGTCCTGCGCAAGGACATCAACTTGTGCAATGGGGCTTTCTACTATCTCCTTCCCCCTGTGTTCCTCAAAACCAGGGTGGATAAAAATCAATGATTTTTAAAAAAACAAAAATAAAAAACGGGGTTTTTTTATTTAAATCGGATTTTTAAAATAAAATGCTTTCAGAGGAAAAAATCTTTCTAAATATAGTTTTCTATTTAAGTTACATTATAGTCCAAAGGCTATTCATCAGGAAATAAGGATTTGTTTTAAGTTTTTCATGTGTGCTAAAACTCAGTCTAAGTTGTTTTAATTAAAAAAAAGAAACATTTAGCCACATCAGTTAACAAACATGGATACATATGCTATAATGCTACTGTTTTAGTTAAATAAATTGTTTAAACTGTTATTAAGGAAATGATTGTTTTTCTCCTTCCAATAAAGTACAGCAGAAAAGTTGTCGAAATATAAACAGTTAACTTATTAAACCTCACCATAATTTTATAATTATGTCAATGTATTTCTAATAGTATAACCAAATCAGCAATTTTTGATATAACTGTAAAAACTACTATGAAAAATTTTTATTCCAAAAATGTAACCTTCATCTGGTTGTAAATATTAAGATTATATCAGCAAGAATGAGTCTTTATGTTAAAAAAAAGAGAGAGATTTAAATCAAGTCTTACTGACTATTGATTAAAATCGTGATTTAAATCGATTTGATTTAAATCAAATCCACCCTGCTCAAAACTGATTTGGGAGAAGAGCATGCATAGGGAGAAGAGAGGGGAATAATTCCACCTGGCAAGTAGAAATGTTTGCCCTGGTGCAATAATCAGGACAGGACACATATGCAAATGTGTGTAATGAGTTTGTTCCTCTGTCCTTTAAGTACAGTGGTGCCCTGCAAGACGAATGCCTCGCAAGATGAAAAACCCGCTAGATGAAAGGGTTTTCCGTTTTTCGATGTGCTTCGCAAGACTAATTTCCTTATGGGCTTGCTTCGCAAGACAAAAACGTCTTGCAAGTCTTGCGATTTTTTTCGCTCCCCCCCCTTTTTCTAAGCCGCTAAGCCGCTAATAGCCTTTTAGCCACTAAGCCGCTAAGCCTTTAATAGCTGCTAAACTGCTAAACCGCTAATAGCGCTAATCCGCTAAACCGCTAATAGCCGTGCTTCGCAAGACGAAAAAACCGCTAGATGAAGAGACTCGCGGAACGGATTATTTTCTTCTTGCGAGGCACCACTGTACCTAGCAATGTCCACTAAGCCACATGTCAAATGCCTGATGCGCTCCCCCAACTGAGTGTCTTCCAGATGTTTTAGACCACAACTCCCATCATCCCATGTCATAGCTGCCAACCATCCCTTATTTGGCGGGAAACTCCCTTATCCCAGCACCATGTCCTGCTGCTGTCCCAGATTGATGATGTCCCTTAAATTTCCCGGGTTTCATGCTTGCCCGGCTCAGGAGGGAAGCAGCAGCTCGGGGTCCTCCGCCGCAAGAGAGAGAGCGCGCACGAGCTGCCGCGTCTCCGTCTCTCCCTTTTCCCCCTCAGGGGCGCGTCGTGAGGAGACAGGTGGCGGTGGGCGGGCAGGCAGCCCCTCTCTTGCAAGACTTCTGCCGCGCTGCCTGGGGAAGCTGGAGGCAGCTGAGGAGGCAGCATGAGAGAGGAGGAAGAGGAGGGGATGGGGAGGGACGCAGAAGGGTGATGCTTCAGCGGCCACTGCGGCGCCACAACCGCCTCATGCCGGGCTTGCGGGCAAGAGTCTCTCTTCCTCCCTCCCTCTCTCTCAGACGGGGAAGGGCCTATGGAACTCCTCGCGCCAGGACGACAGCAGCCCCGACGTGCCTAAACTAAGCAAAGTCCCTTATTTTGGCTGCTGATCCCTTATTTTCAAGGCTGCTGGTCCCTTATTTTCAAATCTGTAAGTTGACAGCTATGTCCCATGTTGGCCGGGAGGTGGTTGTCGTTCAAAACATCTGGAGTTATCCAGGCTGGGGAAAGCTGGTCTAACACTTTTTCTTGGCAGATCTCTGTGTAGGTAGCAATTTAGGCTGCAATCCAAATCCTATCTGCTATCTGGTGGGACATTACCACTTCTGCAGCTTTGCCACACATCCTGGCTATGGCCAATGGTGGGAGAACAGGCAAATTCCTGTACAGTCCTGGTCCTGGCACAACAGTGAAATCAGGATGAACAGTAAAGCCATCAGCTGTTAGCTCTGCGTCTGTTGTTCCAAATATTAATATTATATCAACAAGTTAAATAGGAAGTGAGAATGTTTAGCTATCCAGTTTATTCAGCAAATCCTGTTTTAATGCAAAATCTTGTGTGTATTTCGTTGCCAATGCTCAGTAACATTTCAGCATGGAGTAGTAGTTCTCCCAGTTGTAAATAACTTTCATTCAAATACAGTGGTGCCAAATGATTGAATGATTTTATGTTACAAAAAACATTACAACCATACTACCACAAAATATAATTGAGAAATAAAGATTACATACATCAGCATTTTGTTTGTTATTTGTTATTTACCATCTTATTTCCTCCCAAACATTTTATACAAAACACACACCCGCACACAAACAGAAAATAATAATAATAATAATGAAAATAAATATTTTCCCCCTTTTATCTTACAAAATCTTTTCTTCCATTTCAATTGTGACTTCCTGTCAAGTCCCTTCACATATGTTTTATCTTACAATTGAATGTACACAAAACAATAAACCTTCCTATATAAATTTTCCAATTCATCCAGAAAACATAATAAATCCTTAATTGTTATCCACCTTCTTTTACTTCCTTGTCACTCGAATGCTAGCACAGAGTCAAAACTATTATTGTATTTTTGAACATATCGTCTATAACCATCCCATTTTTCCGCAAATTTTTGCTTTGAGTTTCCTCTGAGTTTGCTAGTCAATTGAAATGGGCTGTGTTTTTGAGACTGCTTTGTTGCAGGGGGTTGAGACTAGATTACCCTTGCGATCCCTTCCAACTCGACAGTTCTGTGAAAGATACTGGATTCATCATTCAGTGGGCAAGCAGTGTCACTCAGTGGACAGAAGAGCTGGCTAGATTCCCTGCTTCAAATCACTGCACAATTACGAGGCTCCCAGGGGGTTAACCTTGTGCAGGACAGCGCATCTGCCTAGCTAGCCTACTTCGAAGGGTTGTTGCAAGGAGATCTGTAGAGAAGAGATTGTGGCGTTCTATATATCCTGAAAAGTGCTGTGGAAAGTATATATTCACACACACTATATAATTATAGATCTCAAACCTGGCTAAAAATTTATCAAGCCACCGAGGGTTTTATACCACATGTCTCTCTTGAATGGCACAGTGCTGAATTTGAGAAAATAGTCCCAGGTTATGCATAGTGTATTGCTAAAAGATTTCCCAAAAGGTTATCACTGAACTTGTATTACTGGAAAACAGGAATGTTCTGGCATATGGTTACCAGATGTCCCCGTTTCCCAGGGACAGTGCCCGGACTTACAAATCTGTCCCAGAACATAATAATAATAATAATAATAATAATAATAATAATTTATTATTTGTACCTTGCCCATATGGCTGGGTTTTCCCAGGCACTCTGGGCAGCTTGCACAAAGACCAAAAATACACTAAGATGTCACACATTTAAAACTTCCCTGAACAGGGCTGCCTTCAGATTTCTTCTGAATGTCAGGTAGTTGTTTATCTCTTTGACATCTGGTGGGAGGGTGTTCCACAGGACGGGTGCCAATACCGAGAAGGCCCTCTGCCTGGTTCCTTGTCTGGTTCTCTGGTTCCCTGCTTCTCGCAATGAGGGAGTCCATCCGCAGAATGTCCCTGGATTTCATTTAATGTCCCCGGATTTATATTCTAAGTGTTGTAGATTTATAAGTAGGGAATGAATGTTGCGTGATTGGTTCAACGGCACAAGACACATCATATGGGGACTTACGGCGAGGCAAAATGGCAGGCGCCACAGCAGTGAACAGCTCCTGAAGCCAGCCAGAGCTAACAGACTGGCTCCGGGCTGCTGAGACTGCCACTGCCAAGGGGGAACCGGGGATGCCCGTCGCATCAACTGGGGGAACCGCTGACCACCACCCCCACGACCCCAATCAAGCCGGTGTGCCAGAGCGCGTGGCCTTCTGCCCAGCGGCACTCCGGGGTCAGGAAAACCCCAGAGCTGACGCAGGGAGAAGGAGGAGAGGAGAAGGAAGAGGAAGAGGAAGGAGAAAAAAGAGGGGAGCCCCGACTTTGCCACGCCACTGCCGCCGCCACTGAGGAAGAGAGGGAGGAGAGGGCTGGGAGGGCAAGGGCACATGGTTGAGACCAGGTCCGACCTGAACCTACTCCATGGCGGTTAGTGCTCCAGGAGAGCAGGCTGGAGCCCATAGGAAGGCCGCGCGACAGAGGAGACCACAGAAGAGAAGATATTACTTCTTAGTATATATTTTTAAATAATTTTTTAAAATAACTTTTTTTCTCTTTTCCAAAAAAAAAAGTGACCTCAGATTCTTTGAAAAACATCTGGTAACCTTATTCTGGCATCACGTGCTGTTCAGCATCTCTTAGGTACAATTTAATAAAATAAGAAAAGGGAAGATTCGGCCATCAAACCAATCATATCCAGCAGCCTTTTCTCACGGCAGCCAAGCAGGTGTCTGTGAGAAACTCACAAGCAGGGATTGTTCTGTCTGTTTATACCTACTAATGTCCTGCAGAAAAAGCAGCAGCCATTTCCCCAAGGAGAAGGGAGACTCCTGCTGGTAGGATCTATCAAAAACAGGGTATTAATGATGCATATAGAAAGCAAAGCATCATTAATTAATAGGAACGTGTTTCACTTACAGCCACATTGTTGCCTAGAGTGAATTACTTGTGAATTGCTACGCCAAGTGTGTGTGTGTGTGTGTGTGTGTGTGTGTGTGTGTGTGTATGAAGTAACTGACGTCCATCTCTCTTATTGGAGTACAATGGTACGAAAAGCACCAAACTAGGTCCTGTCATCCTCACCTTTGACTTTTAGACATCTCTTTTTGTGCCCACAGGCCTTTACAGCTGTTTACTTTTTATTAATTATTGTCTGCCATTTTTTAAAAATGGAATTTTATATGTTAACATTGCAAACTGCCCCGCTCTTTTATGATACGGAGACACAGAAATCCTCCTGTAATAATTATAAATATTTGTGCCTAGTTGCACTTCGGGCCTCTGGCAGCATTGGTTTCAGAAACCAAGTTCAAGGTGAGATATCTGGCAGAAACACCACCATAGGCTGGCTGCTCCTCTCCCTGTGCGATCAGCAAGACAGGAAAGGACCCAAAATTCCTCTTCTTCCAGACCTTTGGCTAATTAAACGATCTCTGTGGGCTTTTGTTTTTGTTATTAGGCTATATATTTTTGTGTTTTTGTATTGCAAACTGCCCTATGATCTAAGGATGGAGGACGGAATAGACATTTAACGAATGATAACCAAACAAACAACAAACCGAAGTCTTTCTTCTTGGGTATCCTCTGAAGTCTTTTAGAGTCACCTTCATGCAATTAGTTGTTAGTGGGCATGAGATGGCTGACACAGATGGCGCTCTGATACATATTTATACAGTGGTACCTCTGGTTGTGAACAGGATCCGTTCTGGAGCCCTGTTTGCAACCTGAGCATAACGCAACCCGCGTCTGCGCATGCGCGAGTTGCGATTTGCCGCTTCTGCACATGCGCGTGATGTCATTTTGAGAGTCTGCGCGTACGCGAGCGGCGAAAACTGGAAGTAACGCACTCCGTTACTTCTGGGTCGCCACGGAACGCAACCCGAAAATATTCATCCCGAAGCAAAAGAGGAGAGTGCAAAATATGGTCTGAAGCTCAACATCAAAAAAACGAAGATCATGGCCACTGGTCCCATCCCCTCCTGGCAAACAGAAGGGGAAGAAATGGAGGCAGTGAGAGATTTTACTTTCTTGGGCTCCATGATCACTGCAGATGGTGACAGCAACCACGAAATTAAAAGACGCCTGCTTCTTGGGAGGAAAGCAATGACAAACCTAGACAGCATCTTAAAAAGCAGAGACATCTCCTTGCTGACAAAGGTCCGTATAGTTCAAGCTATGGTTTTCCCTGTAGTGATGTATGGAAGTGAAAGGTGGACCATAAAGAAGGCTGATCGCCGAAGAATTGATGCTTTTGAATTCTGGTGCTGGAGGAGACTCTTGAGAGTCCCATGGACTGCAAGAAGATCAAACCTCTCCATTCTTAAGGAAATGAGCCCTGAGTGCTCACTGGAAGAACAGATCATGAAGCTGAGGCTCCAAGACTTTGGCCACCTCATGAGAAGAGAGGACTCCCTGGAAAAGACCCTGATGTTGGGAAAGATGGAGGGCACAAGGAGAAGGGGATGACAGAGGACGAGATAGTTGGACAGTGTTCTCTAAGCTACCAGCATGAGTTTGACCAAACTGTGGGAGGCAGTAGAAGACAGGAGTGCCTGGTATGCTCTGGTCCATGGGGTCCCGAAGAGTTGGACACGACTAAATGACTAAACAACAACAACATGATGACTGTCCACACACACACACACACACACACACACACACACACACACACTTTATTAAATTTTCTGTTTTACAATTTAAAATACTCATTTTACATCCTTAATATATCAATGACTTCCCTTCTTCTCTTTCCATGGTTCATTTTACATAACAGAAATCCCTGCATATTTTACAAAAACTAGACCATTCCGTATTCCATTATTGCATCCATCTAAACTTATTTACGCTGTTGGATTTATCTTAATGCTGCCAGCATTTTCAGCTGAACACAGTTATTTCTCAGATATTCAATAAATGTTTTCCAACCTTCTCTAAACGTATGTTCTTCTTGTTCTTATTCTATATGTTAAGTCCACAAGTTGTGCATATTCTGTCAACTTAAGTTGCCATTCTTCTTTAGCTGGGACCTCGCTCGTTTTCCATTTTGGGGCTAACAAAGCACGGGCCGCAGTAGTAACATACATAAATAACCTTTTTTGACACCTGGGAATTTCAGTCTGAATTATCCCCAACAGAAAGGACTCTGGTTGCTCTGAGGGCCAAGTGGCACTTCCATATCTGGAGAAACCTGCCAGGCGACCTGTGAGGCTAATTAAAGACTGCATCCACCTTTTACTATTTTAATGATTATTATTTTTATCTTATGTGAGCTCCTCTGGCTTATCCGTGAGCCGCATTACATCTCCGTGCTATGAAAAGATTATTATTATTATTATTATTATTATTATTATTATTATTATTATTCAACACCCTCCATCAGATATCTCCTTGACAAGTAACTGGACAACCTTTAGAAGACATCTGATGGCAAACCTGTAAAGGGAAGCTTCTTTTTAAATGTTTCATGTTTTATTATGTCTTTAAATATGTTGGAAGCTGCCCAGAGTGGCTGGGGCAACCCAGTTAGATGGATGGGTAAAATTATTATTATTATTATTATTATTATTATTATTATTATTATTATTATTATTAATTTTCTTGTTTTCTGCCTGTTAAAAGAAAGGGGTTTTTTTACAAATTGATCGCTTCACCTGGCTTCTTGATCTCGCTGCATTGTTCTGGCTGCACGAATATCTGGTGCTCCAAGCTGCACATGGAGGGAGTGGAAGGTCGGGTTAAGTCTACCTGTCTTCTTCTTCCTGGCATGAAAAAGCAAATAAATGATGATCAAGTATTCCAAAAAGACTGGAGTAAATTTATACAATATTTGAAAGATCGTTGTAAGCAATTAACAGTACTAGTAGGGTTATCTGGAGCCTTGTAATGAGATATTTTCTACCTTTCTATATTTATTTAAATTTTGAGGTATTTAGGAATGAGTTATATTAGAACTGGAAAATATATAAAATGCTGTGATATGAAGGTTAGTTTTGCTATTTGTTTTTTTAAAAAACCAGAAGCATTTTTACTTGGTATTATAGGTCAGGACATTAATAGGCAAGATGTTAAATTGTTTTTAAATGCAACAACTGCGGCAAGAGTATTGTTAGCCCAGAAATGGAAACAAGAAGAAATTCCGATGAAAGAAGAATGGCAGACGAAATTAATGGACTATGCAGAATTGGACAACATGACAGGAAGGATTTGAAACCTGTGCGACCAGAGATTTACAGAAGATTGGAAGAAGTATATGAATTATTTGAAGAGCAACCGTAATCAACAAATTACGCTAGTAGGACTACAAGAAGTTTTGTAAGGAGAAATATACGAAGTGTCACAAAATAGAAAAAGACAGAGATATTGGTTATGAGTTTGAAATGTAATAGGGAAGATAAGAAATGCATACTGAGAGATTAGATTGGAAAATTTTCAGACAAAATTTGAATAAGATGTAAAAGTATGTTTAATTACTGTTGAAAATGATATGTTAAAAAAACTAATAAAAAATTATATATATATGTGATATGAAGGTTAGTTTTGAAAGCCAAGAGGTGGGAGGGAAGGAAGGCGACAGGCTCTAAAGAACCGAAGAAGTGGACAATAATGATGTGATTTATATATGCTTAAATGGAAAATTAATAAAAAATATTTTTAAAAAAGAAAAAGCAAGGAAATGAAAACACATGAATACAAATAGATTTAATTAGGCAAATGGCATTGCTGGTGGTTCACCTGCACAAGATTTCCGAGGCAGCGATGCTCAGGAGCCAAAAACATAGACCAGGGATATGCCAGGGCAGAAATGAATCACAGACCCTCCAAGTGCCCCTATTTCCCCGGGTTTGATCCCAGAATGCCCTGCTTTCCCCAAGAAAGGACGGTGCCCCCTTCAGTGCAACTGCAGGCTAAACCCCTCCCGGTGGTAATATTCATTGCCTGGTGCCCCAGCGAGGCAGTTGCATTTGGACAAATCCAGTGCTCCTCTTTCCTTCTGACAATTCTCTGCAGAACCATGCACACATGCATAACTGCAAGGGAAGGAGTTCAGCAGGACAAGCAGGGGAGTTAAAAATGTGCTCACCCACTGTATCCAGAAAGGAGACTGGCTGTTACGGGCACAGGCTGAGCTGCTACAGCCAAGGTAAAGGACCCCTGACCATTAGGTCCAGTCGTGGCAGACTCTGGGGTTGCGGGGCTCATCTCGCTTTATTGGCCGAGGGAGCCGGCGTACAGGTCATGTGGCCAGCATGACTAAGCCGCTTCTGGCGAACCAGAGCAGCGCACGGAAACACTGTTTACCTTCCCGCAGGAGCAGTACCTATTTATCTACTTGCACTCTGACATGCTTTCGAACTGCTAGGTTGGCAGGAGCAGGGACCAAGCAATGGGAGCTCACCCTGTTGCGGAGATTCGAACCGCTGACCTTCTGATCGGCAAGTCCTAGGCTCTGTGGTTTAACCCACAGCGCCACCCGCGTCCCACTGCACCAGCCAATAATATGCCCTAATTAGATGGATCACAAATTTTAAAAATGCAGAGAGCAAGGCATTAGCTTAATCACTTGAAACCATCTTCTTATTCCTGACCTTGTCTCACCACGGTGGAAAACCGGCTGTATCTAATAAGGAATTAAATATCATAAATAACAAAGGTAGCAATTAATTGCGTAGCCCTTTTTTTATATAAAGAGACTTCTTTTGTCACACTCTGCCGGTTTATCAAATCGAGCTACATTACGGTTGTCTTCTCTCTCAATTGATGGTGGCAGCCTAATCAGAAGGCCTTCTCTGTACTGGTGCTGGCCCATGATAAAAGAGGACAAACATATAGAGCGCATATAGGATTCTATCAGTCTTGTATTGTGAATTACAAATGTTCAGAATGTCAGTTTAATGAGTCATGCAGCGGCCCTCAATGTTCTAAGTCACTGGTCCAATTAATTTTTTTACTGCACCTAAAATGAATTGGAAGATCACTGTGGAGTAATACAGCGGTTTCTTCTGCCTGCCCTCAACATCTCTGTTATAAATGAGGCTCAGCCAAGCTTTGGAAACATGTTACAATTAGCCAACTTGATTAACTAAGTAATTATTTGGCAGAGGATTCAAAATGTGTCTACTTTGAATTCCAAGCGGGAATGAAAGAATGGACAGGTATAAGACCCTCAAAACAGCCCTTTTCTTTATGATTAATAGGCTAGATGGGCTTGTTATTAAAATAATGAGTTAAAGGACGTAATTAACTGAAACCCACATCATTGCTTGATAGGCCTATCGGAAATTTATTCAAAGCATCTGATTATTGCAGGCAATCCATCTTTTATTGTTTGAAATATAGCAAGATGTGTAACAAGAGAGAGAGAAAAGGCTGGCCATTGGCTCATGGGGTGGTATTCAAATAAGTTTTATTCAGAGTAGCCCCATTGATATTGACCATGACACTGACCAATTAAAGCATGACTACCTAAGGTCCATTAATTTCAGTGGGTCTACTCGGAAGGTGGTGGACTCTCCAAGGGAGGTTTTTAAGCAGAGGGTGGTTGGCCATTTGTCATAGATGCTTTAGTGGGGATCCCCAGGGGGTTGGACTAGATGGCCCTTGGGGTCCCTTCAAACTCCGCAGTGCCACGATTCTTTGCCCACTACCCCATGCAATCACCACACTACTCCTCTGTGTGAAATACGCCACTGTTAAGTACATGCAAATATTACAAAGCAAAAAGATAAAGATCAGTTCATTTGGCTGACACAGAGATTGAAAGTTCCTATTTATATGATCAGTTTATGTTAAGCATATTATTTTGAACTATTCTATACCGAGCCTGAAAGGCTGCAGTTGTGAGCATTTATTGTGCTTCAGTATTCTCTTAAAGCAGGAATGCTGAGCTGGTGCACAGTCTTGGCTGAGCATCAGATCCAATGAGCGCAGCAGCATATTCCCAGTGGGTCATACTGAAAGCCCCTGCCTCCCCCCAGCCCTCTAAGTCCTCTCCTCTCCAGGGCTTTTCCCAACCAGACAGAGACCATGCCTACCTGCGACCAGTTGTTGCTCCACCCATTTCAGCCCTCTTCTGGTTCTGGGAGACAGGGCTGGAGAGGAGCTTGTTGCAGCAGGAGGGGGAGACACCTGTGACTCTTCACCAGCCTGACTCATCTCTCTCTCTTGGCCTAGCCCTCTCCCACTCTCCTGCTTCAGCTTCTGCCTCCGATTCTGGCCTTCTCTCTGCCACAGACTCTCCCAGCTTATAAGCCCTGTCCCGTCTCCAGCTTCTGATGCCTCCTGTTCTCCCTCTGACCTCTCACCATGCTCTCACCCCTGGGCGCTGAGCCTTCTTCCCTTGGTGGTTCCCTGGTCTCTGCCTCCCACCGTTCCTCTGCATTCAACCAGTTCATGACAATGGCCAGGGATCAATGGTGGAAGCTGTGGTTCCAGCAACAGTTGGAGGGCCATAGACCCTGCCCTAAGGTGTAAACTTGCTAGGTCTTGAATCAAACAGGTTCCTGGAACCTTTATAGCGGAGGGGAAGGGAAAACCTTGGCGAGCACCTTTTTCCTACCATCTCCATTACTTTTTTTTTTATAAAAATTTTTATTGGTTTTTCACCTTTTATAAAGACAAATACACACAAAAAAGACAAAAGACAAAAACATGTATAGTTTCAGAAAATCCTACTTTCTTAACCTTGTTCCCTGACTTCCCCCCACCCCCCTTCATGCATCCCACTTCCCAAAATTGTGTCAGCAAATTGGTATTTCTCTTCTTAATCATCTTAAAGTTTATAAATACAAGTAAAATAAGTTTTTCTAAGTTGGACTCAGATTCTCTTCCATTGATTTCCCAATTTGTCTTAAATAAAAGTCATATTAACTAAACCCAAAGGTCTTGAGTGTTTTTAGAATTCTATTCTTCCCTCCCTCCCATCCCCGGTTTTCGTCCCTTCCCAATACATGTCCAAAATATCAGTTCTTAGCCTGGGTTCCTCACGTCCGAGGCTTTCAAATCTCTTTCAGTCCCTCTCCGCCGGTCTTGTTGATAATCCTTTATGTCGGCCATCGAATCTCGAAAAAATTCTGTCACCATCCAACCATTTTCTCCTCCCACAAGGGCATTTGGAAGCAGCTGCTGGAAAATTTCCACAAAGTCTGCATCTTCAGAGTCAAAGTCAAAGTGGAGGACCCCATCATATTTCTTTATTTTAAGTTCCTGTATTCCATAAGCTCCCGGGGCCTCCTCCTTCATCTTTTGCATCTTTCGCAGATTTGTGGTAGATGTAATCCAAAGGTCTCCTTGTTTATATTCCACAAATGCCAACTTCTGGTTGGTGCTTTCCAACTTTACTTTCTCTTTTTATTGTTTAGTCTCTTCCACTTCTTTAGATATCATTTCCAATTCAGCTGTGGATTCTTTCTCATCCAGGTCCTCAATACATTCAGCAGAGCTGCTTGTTCCAGAAGTCAAGGTCATGAGTTGTTTATTCATAGCCAGACTCTGCTCTTGTAAGATTCCCACCAAATGAAACATTCTTTCGATTTCCACCAGTAACTTTCCATCCACAGCCATTGTAATTTCACAGACTTCCCCCTAGAGGGAATCTGGTTACTTGGTAATCTTTCTCCAACAATCCTCCAACTTATTGTTATTACTTTGTTTCCAACAATTTTAACTCAATTGTAACTCATTTTAGTCCAGAGGGATCTTAAATAGCAATTTTTCCACTCAAACTGTCCGTTTGACAGCTTTGACAGCTGTCAAACTCCGCACCTCTTCCACAAGCTCAAGGGCAGGACGCTCCCGGGCCCGGGAGGGGGGGGTTGTTTACAACAGAAAGAAAGCTTTCAACACTCCACTCTCCAGCTCAAAGTTTCTTTTTACCAAATCTTGGAAGTTAATGTCTTTTTCAACTCACCCCACAAAGGATAGGCACTCCAGCTTAGTTCTTATTTCGTTGCTTTAGATCGTCTGCAAGAAGGGGGGGTGCGGACTTCCTTTTAGTACACCCCCCGGTCGTCTCAAATTCACGGGATAATATTCATAAAGTCCAATTTCGTTTTACTCACGGGTTATTCTTTTCAGTCCGAATTTCAAGGAAGGGAATCAGCGCTCTCCAGTCATGGCTCGCGGCTGCGCTCAACCAAGGTAGCGATCGACTCTCAGCACCACGCCGCCCTCCGTATCCTCTCCGCAGCCTTTAAAAAGGCTCTTCGTGAATCGGGGGGGCGCTTAAGGTGCCCGCCGAGTCTTCAGTCCGCAGGCTTCAGCGCCTGCGGTTTTTGAGGGTCCCCGCGTCGCCGGCGCGGCAAGACCCGTCCTCAGTTGAGCCGATTCCCTCCGCAGCTCGGAGGGAATCCGCCATTTGCAGATCGCGCCAACCCGGAAGTCCCCTACCATCTCCATTACTAACATGCTTAGTGGCCGATGTCCAGCTTGGTAGAAATCTGCTTGCTACGCTGAATATGTTTCCTCATATTCAAGCAACGTCTACTCTCTTTTCACAGAAGCCGATTAGATCTAGATTCTAGCCCATTAAATCACCTTCAGGCATCTTCTCCAATCTTCTCTCCCCCAGAATTTTTTTCCATACTGTTGACCATACTTTGCTGCCCTCTCCCAAACACATTTCGTTGTAACTACAGTGGTACCTCGGGTTAAGTACTTAATTCGTTCTGGAAGTCCGTTCTTAACCTGAAACTGTTCTTAACCTGAAGAACCACTTAAGCTAATGGGGCCTCCTGCTGCTGCCACGCCGCCGGAGCACGATTTCTGTTCTCATCCTGAAGCAAAGTTCTTAACCCGAGGTACTATTTCTGGGTTAGTGGAGTCTGTAACCTGAAGCGTATGTAACCCGAGGTACATGGATGTAGCCTACCTTGATTTCAGCAAGGCATTTGACAAGGTGCCCCATGATATTCTTGTAAAGAAGCTGGTAAAATGCGGTCTTGACTATGCTACCACTCAGTGGATTTGTAACTGGCTGACTGACCGAACCCAAAGGGTGCTCATCAATGGTTCCTCTTCATCCTGGAGAAGAGTGACTAGTGGGGTGCCACAGGGTTCTGTCTTGGGCCCGGTCTTATTCAACATCTTTATCAACGACTTGGATGATGGACTCAAGGGCATCCTGATCAAATTTGCAGATGACACCAAACTGGGAGGGGTGGCTAACACTCCAGAGGACAGGATCACACTTCAAAACGACCTTGACAGATTAGAGAACTGGGCCAAAACAAACAAGATGAATTTTAACAGGGAGAAATGTAAAGTATTGCACTTGGGCAAAAAAAATGAGAGGCACAAATACAAGATGGGGGACACCTAGCTTGAGAGCAGTACATGGGAAAAGGATCTAGGAGTCTTGGTTGACCACAAACTTGACATGAGCCAACAGTGTGATGCGGCAGCTAAAAAAGCCAATGCAATTCTGGGCTGCATCAATAGGAGTATAGCATCTAGATCAAGGGAAGTAATAGTGCCACTGTATTCTGCTCTGGTCAGACCTCACCTGGAGTACTGTGTCCAGTTCTGGGCACCACAGTTCAAGAAGGACACTGACAAACTGGAACGTGTCCAGAGGAGGGCAACCAAAATGGTCAAAGGCCTGGAAACGATGCCTTATGAGGAACGGCTAAGGGAGCTGGGCATGTTTAGCCTGGAGAAGAGGAGGTTAAGGGGTGATATGATAGCAATGTTCAAATATATAAAAGGATGTCACATAGAGGAGGGAGAAAGGTTGTTTTCTGCTGCTCCAGAGAAGCGGACACGGAGCAATGGATCCAAACTACAAGAAAGAAGATTCCACCTAAACATTAGGAAGAACTTCCTGACAGTAAGAGCTGTTCGACAGTGGAATTTGCTGCCAAGGAGTGTGGTGGAGTCTCCTTTGGAGGTCTTTAAGCAAAGGCTTGACAACCATATGTCAGGAGTGCTCTGATGGTGTTTCCTGCTTGGCAGGGGGTTGGACTCGATGGCCCTTGTGGTCTCTTCCAACTCTATGATTCTATGATTCTACCACTGTATATTCTTTATGAAGTGCAGCACCCAGTACTAAGTCCAGCAGAAACAAGGGCTATTATTAAGGCACCCTCGAATTGCATTAGCCTTTTCTGCCGCCACAACCCGCTGCTGATTTTAGGCAAACAGACAGAGAGACAGGTAGACACATGGTTGTTGTTTTTACCCCATTATCACTTTTGAAGCAATCAAAAAACTGAACGGCATGCAAACAACAACCCTTTATATCATACGTAGGCCTCTTCAGGCCCCCACAATGTTGTGGGTTGGATTCAAGCACATGCCAGCAAATTAAGGCCACACAATGAGAGGTTTTTGTGCTCTTACCCAGCAAGCCTGCTTGCAAAAAAACACCACCACCACAATCCAGTATTTGTGTGGTGTTATGTGCTGAAGTTCTCACCCTGGGCCAGCAGGGGGATACTGTAGATAGTTTTCACTCAGGTCCACATATGCAAATAAGGGATTGAAAGTGACGTTCAGTGATTGGATAGTTACAGAAAATGGTTAATGTTGCGTTCTAGCGGAGCTCTATATAAGCAGGCTGGCTGAACCCTTCAGTTCAGTTCTGTTCTGGCCTGTGAATAAACAAAAGCTGTTTGAAGAATCGCTGTGTCATCTGATATGTTCACCCACAACTTAACAGTAAGGAAACTGTCAGGAAAACACAATGGGAAATGTGGAATAACAGCTGTTTGATGCAATGCTGTAGGGTGTTCCTACAAACAAATCAGACTAAATGCTAAATAAGCAGCCAATCTCCTATAATATCCTCACAGACTTGGTGCAAACAAATCAGGATGGCTGGAAGTGACCTTACTTTGATTGTCAGGTGGGGCCTCTTATGTCTCTCCAACTTTAAAGAATCCTCACAACTTTTGATTCCCATTTTGACTAAGGATCTGTTTGGGGTTTTTTTAACACAGAACATTTAATTGCATTTTGCACTTGCTGTTATGTATGTAACAATGTCACACACATTATACGATGCTGAAATGCTAACGTTTTTTAAATTCCTTTATCATACACACCATTTTCTAGCGTGGGGGGACACAGCTTCCTCGGAAGGTAGTTTCTTTAACAAGAAGTGACAAGGAGCAATTGATAATGTACATCTTTAATAACCGCCATCTCTTCCCTGGAACAGGAAGCTATGCATCCCTCTGATAATTTGAATTAAAGACCCACATACCTAGGAATTATTATTCAAATTAAAAATGGTTGTTTCTTGCATTCCACGCTACATTAACCATATTCACAAGATGTTCTTCTTTGGGGGGGCGGGGGGAGCTAAGAGTCCAAAAGACATTATTCCTTTCTGAACATTTATTTCACTATGCGGAGAATGTAGCTGATTCATAAGCTGAAGACAGGTAATATTTGTTTTCCCCCAGAGAATTAAAAGGCAATTGAAAAAAGGGTCGCTGATACATCATTCCAATTCTATCTCAGGTAACTGGGCTTTGGTATTTATCAAAAACCTACACCTTGGCCAAAAGCAACAATAGAGATCATAGCAAGGGTGGTGAGACAATGACTCTCCAGATGTTTGTGGATTATTTGATGCCTTCTGGGGATGTCATGTGACCAGTTGTGCTGCCACTAACTGCCCCACTCACCTGGCCCTTTGATGAGTAGGTTTGGAGCTGGGTGGGCAAGCAAGCTTGGCTTCCGGCCACAGTGGCTGCCCACCATCTTAATTCACCCCAACGAAAAGCCCCCAGCTGACAGATTTTGTAAACCTATAGTGTTATGTACAGAAGTTCTCACCCTGGGCCAGCAGGGGGATACTATAGTTAGTTCAGGTCCACATATGCAAATAAGGGATTGAAAGTGACGTTCAGTGATTGGATAGTTACAGAAAATGGTTACTGTTGCATTCTAGTGGAGCTCTATATAAGCAGCCTGGCTGAACCCTTCAGTTCTGTTCTGTTCTGGCCTGTGAATAAACAAGAGCTGTTTGAAGAATTGCTGTGTTGTCTGATATGTTCACCCACAACTTAACATATAGGCCCTGGTGCTTTGCATTTTAGACCAATTAAGATGGTGGCTTGCCACTGCAGGTGGGACTTGCCTGCCATTGCAAAGGTGTGGGGACAAGAGGTATGTTGAATGCTGCTGCGGCTGCAGCCATAGCAACACTAGCAGCAGAAAAATTCAGCGCAGATCGTGCACCGGCGGCTGGAGGGTTTGTGTCACTAGGCGCAAGGATCTCTTTATGCCTGGTGCCCTGAACATGGCCAGTGTGCATGGCCAGTTATGGAAGTTGTAGCCCTACAACCAGGGCCAGATTTAGGTTTGAAGAGGCCCTAAGCTGCTGAGGGTAATGGGGCCCTTTCTATGTCCAGCTGTCTTTTGTCAACAACAAATGGTCACTGTTTTTTGTTGTTGAATATATGCTATATAGGGACGCGGGTGGCGCTGTGGGTTAAGCCTAGGACTTGCCGATCAGAAGCTCGGTGGTTCAAATCCCTGCAACGGGGTGAGCTCCCGTTGCTTGGTCCCTGCTTCAGCCAACCTAGCACTTCGAAGGCACGTCAAAGTGCAAGTAGATAAATAGGTATGGCGGGAAGGTAAACAGCGTTTCCATGCGCTGCTCTGGTTTGCCAGAAGCGGCTTAATCATGCTGGCCACATGACCCGGAAGCTGTATGCCGGCTCCCTCGGCCAATAAAGCAAGATGAGCGCCGCAACCCCAGAGTCGGTCACGACTGGACCTAATGGTCAGGTTTCTTTTACCCTTTACCTTTTTATATGCTATATGGTCATTTATGGACCTCATAGGTATCTAAAGCCATTTGCAAATACCAAAGTATGTATTTTATCAAAGTAACTGTTTAACTGTACAATTAAGAAGAAGTATATTAATAGTGAATTGGGGGGCAAGAGAGTGGGACCCTAAACTATAGCTTGTTTAGCTTATATGTAAATCCGGCACTGCTGCAACAACTGGAGGCCCACCAGTGCATCACCCCTGGACTAAATTTTTCTCTTGGAAAAACCTCCTTAAAATGATTGTCATCATAGTTTGGAAGGGAATGATCTTTAGATCAAGCCATGGTTGCACAGTGCCATTTAAGCCGTTAAATAAAACTATTAAACCACTTTCCAGTCTGTTTTACTGTTATCACCTCAGCAAAGGGAAACGTAGCATAGAAAACGTTTTCATCCTTCCCGGGTGCGGAGCCGGGAATTCGGCTCTGCAAAAGCGGGCGTGGTGAGGTCCCGATCCGGCCACCCTCGCGCCACACTGCAGCCTCCTGTGGTTGAAAAGGCATGTTTCCGTTAAGTTCCATCGAGTTACTTCCAGATAAGCATGTCCAAAGTAGATAAACTGGGTTCTGGAAGTTCCCCGGGAATGAATATATAGCAGACGTGCAAATAATATACCGCCGGTTTGGTGCCTGCAAAATTAGGGGGGTTTAAGGGGCGCAAAATGAGTTGATGAGATCTCCCCACCCCAGTTGAAAAAGTAGCAATGCAATGCTCTCCCTTCCACGAGACTGAGCTTGCATGCTGCAAAGGGTTTTGCAGCAAAAGAGCAGAGGCGCCTGCTTGCTTTTGCAGCAAAGTGCAAAGGGTTCAGGCTGTGCACCAGAAGTGTGCAGAGGAGCCTTGCACGCACCAGCTGCAATCCTGCACGCGCAGCTCCCTCGGAGTATAAGTGCATGCTCCTGGAAGCAACGGGAAGCTGTTGTTGCCCCCCACCCCCCTTGCAAATTTTGCAGGCGTGGGATGCTAAAGCCCCCTACCCTCCCATGCTAGAGTCCCGATCTGCCCATGGCCGAGCGCGTGCACTCTGACCCTCTGGCAGGAGTACTGGCGCCTGCCGAGGAAGCCCCCTCTGCCCTTGCAGGGAGGCGCGGGCTGGGCCTTGCACAGGGCAGCCCCGGGAGCAGGTGGGGGGCGGAGCTGGCGCAGTCGGGTGCCCGCTTCCCTCCTTGCAACGGGCGTCCTTGGCGAAACTCCTGCTCCTTGCGCAAAGCTGCTGCGCTCGGCTCTGCAAGAAAGGTTGCGCGCACCAGAGCAGCCGCCGGGCACCAGGGGCGCCTCCAGGGCCTCGACGCCTCTGTTTAAAACTGGGCATACAGATTAACTGGTCCTTGAGACATAATCCCCGCTGCAGAAAAAGAATAGCAATTGATCCCCACGAGGTCATATCACTCGTCCCCAGAGAAGAGATGCCCAACGAATCTTCCTTCAACAAGCCGTCGGCTCCGTCGGAGCATCCCGGCCAGGGGGGTAAGGTGGGCACCTTCGGGAAATCCTCTGGCCTGGCGGCCGCGGGAGCCACCAGCAATGCCGGGGGTTCGACTCAGAGTCCGGCTGGCGCGGCCGCCCCGTCGGGGAAGAAGTCCCCCCGGCTGCCCAAGTGCGCGCGGTGCAGGAACCACGGCTACTCCTCGCCCCTGAAAGGGCACAAGCGCTTCTGCATGTGGAGAGACTGTCAGTGCAAGAAGTGCAGCCTGATCGCCGAGAGGCAGCGGGTGATGGCCGCCCAGGTGAGCAGAAACCTCCCCGGGGGGGACGAGATGCGGGGAGACCCCCTTCCCGCCCCATAAGGATGCCCGGGCCACTTGCGCGCAGCTCTGGCTTGCAATGCGGCAGGTGGAGTCCCAGGGAAGTGAGCGGGCGAGCCAGCTTAGTCCTTTGCATTTGGAAAGACTCGGGTCCATCCGTGCTCCTCCTTCTCAGGAGTAAGGCCCACGGATAGCACTGGGCCTTTCTCCCTGGTAAGGATTTGCAACTCCAAATACTTTTTTCCTGGATTGCTCAGACACTTTAGGGTGCGTGCGTCATGATTTCTAAAATTAAGGATCCAGTGACAGATCATCTAATGGAAAGGCTGCAGTGGTATGCTGGTTTTCCTGGGAGTAAGCCATACTGAACACAGCCAAGCTTACTTCTGAGTAAGATGGTGCTAAAAAAGCCCACCGTTCATTGCCAAATTTGAAGCTACCTTGATAATATCTGAAAATGCATCACATCCCGTTATATTAAAAGAAAAAATTGTGTTACAGTTGTTAAAACAACAAATGGAGTTTGCTTATTTGTTAGTTAAAATAATATCCATCATGCGATTTCTCTCTGTCGTCTCTGAGTCTTTCTTCCCCGCCCTTGTATATCAGGATTTTGAGCTTGTATTTTGTAGACTGTTATCCACGAAGAACTTATGAATAACAGCTCCATCTTATTTTGCTATATCTACTGATGAAAAATATATATTAGAATTCGTGTATGTGATGTAAAAATAGAGGGGAAAGGGTTGAATGTTGTTAAGGGAAATCTCTAAACTTAAAAATCACATTGGATCTTGGGAAGATTTGTCATTTGCGTTCTAGAAAGGTATATGGCTACACTAAAAAGTGCACATAGAAGGTGTTAAAAGGGTTCTGTTGTGCAAATGGTAGTTCATGTCCTGCAATTCTATATCCATTTACCTGAGAGAAGCTTCCACTGAAGCCCGTGGGACTTGATTCTAAGTAGGCACATGTAGGAATGCGCTGAGAGTCAAGGGGAAACTTCAACTTCCATGATGAAGGCAATTGAAAGAGACAAAAACTCTCAATTTCAAGCTCTGTTTTTATTCAGCAGACATTTTAGGATTTTGGATTCTTGCAAGTAGGTTGGCTTTAATGGTTATATATGAGCAAAAATATTTCAAATTTTTTTCTCTGGTCTTGTGCCATTAACTCATTTAGAATACATCAGGAATGAAAAGCAAAAAAAAAAAAAAAAAAGGGCAAAACAAGCCAAGGTGTTGAGTTGCAGATCAGTGTGTAAATACCACTCAAATCAATACATTGTTGACTTGTTCTTTCTTTTCCCATTATAAGGCTGTTCTCCCTCCATTTAAAATGCTATGTAATAACTAGACCTGATGCAAAATCGGTTGGAAAAGATCTGCTACAAATGTTTTCAAAGTTCCCAGTTTTAGAGCGTTTTGAAAGTTTCAGTCACCAGTCCTTAGATAACAAGTAGCCGACATTCAAATCGCAGTTAAACTAAGATATTTGAATTTCTGTGGGTTTCCCATTAACCTAAATAATAGGCATCATCTCTCTCTTAATAGTTCTTAATACATTTAAAAAATACCAGTGATTATACACACACACAATATTAAACCAGATCTCAGAATAGAGATGTAGGAATAGCCACCTTTTTCGGTTATAATACATTCGGCTATACTTTATTTCTAAGCTGGCTTGTGCTAGGACCTTAGTATGGATTATATTACTGTGATTTCTCTTTGCTCATTTGTTAAGGAGAAAAACAGAGACTATCCCATATTTCCTTGCATTGTGTAATGTATTCTGCCTTTCAAAAAGACACTCTTCCCAACATTTAATTCTGCTCTTCTCCAAAATCAACCATGCCATTTCTTTCAAGCATTCCAGGAGGAAACATCGCTTGATTGTAAAACACACACACCAAAAAAACCTCAAATCAGTTTACAAAGAGCAAAACAAAAAAAAATTATATGTAAAATGATCCTGAGAGAGATTAAAAATCATCAAATCACGTTATTTAGTAATATAACTTTTTAACCTCAGTCCTAAAGCAAGCCCCCCCCCCCCCCCGGATTAGGTTCTTTATTCAAGAAACCTCTACAGTTATGTTTTTCCTGCAGCCGTTCCTTTTCTTCTAGAGCAGTGTTTCCCAACCTTTTTTGGGCAAAGGCACACTTGTTTCATGAAAAAAATCTCGAGGCACACCACCATGCCAGATGGGGAAAGGTCACTTTTTAGTTATGTAAAAAAAAAAAAAATAGTAACAGCATAGAAGGTAATGGTTAGGCTAGCATCCCTCTTCCAAATATGCTAGGTTTTTATTTGCAGGGACTGTTCTACATGGGAAAGCATTCAGCACTGTCATTCTCCCATCTGCCATCTGAATTGGTACTATTCTGGGTCAACTTACTCTGCTGCATGTGTAGATGAAAATGGCACCAAGTGTGGGGGAGGGGGCAGAACAGGTTTCAGATACAGGATATTAAGCATACACGTACTTCAGATTGAACTGGTTGCTTGCTTTGCAAGTTTTCATTTCCCAAATGACTGCCTTGGCAAGCGCAATACCTACCAGGCTCAACGGCGGTCTCGCGCTGCCGCTTCCCGCGCTCTCAAGGACCCGGGAGGAGGAAGGCGTGAAGGGAATCCCGAAGGCGCAAAAACCTCGCGCATGCGCAGGCCTTCCGCCTGCGACAGCCCAGTAGGCCGGCCGAAGCGAGCGGCGATGGGATGTGGGAGGGAGCTCGCTCGCTGCCCCGCGTGTGCCTATGTGGGGCACGTTACAGCCCCGTGACGTCAGCGCCACGCAGGCAACCAGGCAGGCAGACGGCGAGAGCCCCGCGCTGGGCGGCCTCTCCTCGCCGCCGCCGCCCCGCCTCTCGCCGCCCGCCTCGCCCGCCTCCCTCCCACGGCACACCAGGCAACGTCTCACGGCACACTAGTGTGCCACGGAACACCGGTTGGGAAACACTGTTCTAGAGAAACCACGCAGATATCTGAGCAGAATCAGAGAACTCTGGATTTCAGTAGTAGTTTTCACCTTTTATTGGAGTGAATTTGAGTCTCTCCACACACCCGGGCCTGAATTTGCCATAATTCCAGGTGCAATCCAGAATTCACTGAAGCAAAGGAAATCTTTTCCTTGTTGTCTTTGGTCAGGAGTCCTGAGTCCTGATGATGGTGATTTTATTTGTACCCTGCTCGTCTGACTGGGTTGCCCCAGCTCCTCTAGGCAGCTTCCAACATATTCAAAAACATAATTTATGCCCCTTCTCTTGTGGGATGTGAAACACAAGAGCAGTCAAGTACAACATTCCTAGTAAACTTCCTGTTTCCTTCTGGGCTGGGACAGACTTCCTCTGCATGTGACTAGAGGTGGGCGTGGCCTCACCTGTGCAGGTAACGACAAAAACACAGGGCAGGGCAACCATCTCTCTCTTTTTGACTACATGCATTGAAGAAGCAACATCTGCTTAGCCAAAGATGCTCTCTTGGCAAGAGAGGACAAAGGGACTGTCTCCTTCTGAGATAGTTTCCAGGTGTATGTTACTCTTCTAAGCTAAGTCTGCCTTCTGGGATCCGATTGTGAACAGAATGTGAGTAAACTCTTTTTATACTTTCATAGAAGACTGTGTCTTATCTTTTATGAGGGAATAAGGGGAAAATACCAGAACAGTTATTATAGAGGCTTTAGCGAGCCTGAGCAAACGCATCCGCTGCAAGTTTAAAAAGGGGAATGTTACTCTGCTAAGTTGTGAACTTGTTAACACAAGTTGGAAAGGCTATTATCAGACAATATATCCTCTCCTGCAACCTTGAACATTCCCACATCTCTTTCCCAGGTTGCCCTGCGAAGGCAGCAAGCTCAGGAAGAGGAGCTGGGCATCAGCCACCCCATCCCATTGCCCAGCGCCACGGAAATGTACGTGAAGAAAGAGAACAACGCCAGTGGGGGCCCTTCCTGCCTCTTGTTGGAGAGTGCCAGCCCACCACTGCCCACCACGTCAGCTTCCGCGGTGCCAACCTCGTCCACAGGTAAACGCGATGCCAAAGGACCCGGCCCTCACCCCATAATATGGCAGTATTTAGAGGCTCTCCCATGCCAAATAGGAAGCCATTGCCATTTTTATCCCTTTAGCCTTTCATTCAGGAGCATAACCATGTGCTGCCTCACACCAGGTGAGATCATTTGTCCATCTACCCATGGCTGGATTTAGGTTTGATGAGGGAGGCCCTAAGCTCCTGAAGGTGATGGGGCCCTTTCTATGTCCAGCTGTCCTTTGTCAAGAACAAATCGTCACGTTTTTTTGTGATGAATACATGCTATATGGTAATTTCTGGATCGCATCTGAGGGATGCGGGTGGCGCTGTGGTGTAAACCACAGAGCCTCTTGGGCTTGCTGATTGGAAGGTCGGCGGTTCGAATCCCCTCGATGGGATGAGCTCCCGTTGCTCGGTCCCAGCTCCTGCCAACCTAGCAGTTCGAAAGCACATCAAAGACCAAGGTACGGCTCCAGCGGGAAGGTAAACGGTGTTTCTGTGCGCTGCTCTGGTTCGCCAGAAACAGATTAGTCATGCTGGCCACATGACCCGGAAAAACTGCGAACAAACATCGGCTCCCTCAGCCAGTAAAGTGAGATGAGTGCCACAACCCTAGAGTCGTTCACGATTGGACCTAACGGTCAGGGGTCCTTTACCTTTTCCTTTAATAGGTATCTCAAGCCATTTGCACATGTTGCTGTGCAACCAGTCCATGCAGAATGTAGGCACCCTATATATATAGAAAGGACAATCCAGTGATATTTGAGGGAGCAGGCAAGCAGTCGGGGCCCATGACTTATATCACAGGAGCCTACACAACACAAAACATGGTTGCTGTATGTAGGTTTTATTTTATTTGGTTTTTTATCTTATATTTTGGAAATGTACATCCAGGTTTTTTTCTCTTTAAATTTGTTGGGGCCCCCAAGAGAGTGGGGCCCTAAGCTAGAGCTTGTTTAGCTTATACATAAATCCGGCACTGCATCTACCCTGGTATTACAGACTCTGGCCGGCAGCTGCTCTCTGTGTTCCCAGCAGAGAGAGTTCTTTTCCTGCTAGCTGACCATTTTTTAAGAAGAGATGCCAGGGATCTGGGATCTTTCTTCATGTGCAGCATGTGCTCTGCTTATGCCCTGCATCCTGTATCCAAACGAAGTCATCTGCAGTGTGTTTGTGCAGTTTGTGAGAGAGTGTGGCATGCCCACCTCGTATATTTCTCCCGCAGGAGAACGCTCCCGGTTGTTATTAGACAGAAACAACGTTGTTTTTGGGGAAGGGGATAAATACGGTGTGGTCTCCACCATCCGGACCACCAGGACATAGTTGATTTCCCACAGCAAGTATGAAGTGGGGACACACACACACACACACACACGGGGCAGCACTCCTCGCTTTGATTTTGTGCTGCACCGTGCCGTCCGTGTTGTGTTGTGGCATGTTCCCAGGCAGCCATTTTGTGCCTGGAACCCTCAGCGATGTTTGCCAAATTGCGGAATGTGCCATCTGGTCAAAAAGGGTTCAGGAGGCTTACGGGGACTGCAAGGTCCGTGTCGTACTCTCTGCTGTTGCTACACAGATATTGGGGGGCAGCTGCACATTATCCTTCAGGCAGGTGCCTTTTTACAGGTGTGCAGCTCAAATATGTGCATTTTTCCTCGGAAGTGGGCTCCGCTGGGTTCAAGGGAGCCTTGCTTCTGGAGAAATGCGGTAGCATAGCTGTCAACTTTCCCCTTTTCTTGCGAGGAATCCTATTCGGAATAAGGGAATTTCCCTTAAAAAAAGGGAAACGTTGACAGCTATGGTGCTTTAGGCAGCCTGAGAATATTGTGGGATTTGATGGGAAGGGGACTGTCAGCATCGAATTATTCACTGCCGCCGAACAAATATGAGCACCCGCAATTCTTGCTCAGTAGGTCTGTTGATTTCCACGGGGGTCAGAATTCCTTTCTGACATTTCTAGAGTAGCAGCGGCTTCAATTTCACCTTGTCGGGGCCCCCCCCCTTCCTTGCCGCCCTGAGGTCTAGCAGTTTTTCTTGCAAACTTCATCACACCGAACATAGTTTACAGGGAGAGGAATAGGATGTGAAGGAGCCACACAAATCATACAAGGTACCGGGGGAAAAAGTCTTTTTCTCACTGTATCCATTTTATTGGCAGGTCAGAAATATTACAGCGCATTGAGAGGCCAGAGACAATTTTTCTAGGCTCTGGTGACATGCAGTTCTTCAGGAAAATAAAAAATAAAAAAGCAGGCCGGGAAGCCGTGGTGCCTTGCCAGCATGCACATACCTCATTGTAGTCATGGTAACGCTGGTTATTTTAAAAGGAGTTTGCCTGAGTTGGGGGGAAGAATAGGAAAAAGCTGCAGTAGGGCCTGAACTTTAGGTCGGGGGGGAAACGCTCTGGAATTGTGCATCCCTGTTCTCCAGAAACTTGCTCCCAAGCAATTGTGCTTGGAATTGCAGCCTTAACATGTGGGCAGTTTATGATGGTCAAGCGCCAAAATAAGGGCCACCACTTGCAGGAATTCAGGGTAAATCTGTTTAAACAGGTATGGATTAATATCCGTGTTGAATGATGGGGATGGGATGCCCGTGGAAGCCTCTAACCCACTTTCCTAGCTAATGCTAGAGTAAAATTTGAACCAAGCATTTTTGCAGTGGGATAGTCTGCAGGACCTGAGGGTCATATTCGACGTGTGGCATTAATCTGTCACCTGGAAGAAGTGAGCATGTGGGTCCTTTTTTAAGAGCAAAAGTAGTTGAACTGAGATACAGTGGACACTCAGGTTGCGAACGTGATCTGTGCGGGAAGCATGTTCTCAACCCGCAGTGCCACGTCTGCGCATGCACAGATTTGGCACGTCTGTGCATGCACAAAGCGCGATTTAGCACTTCTGCGCAAGTGCCAAAACCCGGAAGTAACCTGTTCCACTACTTTGGGGTTCAGCGGGGTGCGCAACCCAAAATCATGCAACCCAAAGCGTCTGTAACCCGAGGTATGACTGTACTTGACGGAGACGAGGTGTGTGGGTGGCGGGGAATTAATGGTCTTCTTCTCTGGCGATCCCTCGTAGCCAAGTAAGATTGTCTTCCATGAACATGGTTTTAACAGCAAAGTCCGTAAGTGAGTGTGGAGGCCAATTCTGGATTCTCTCGTGGCCTACAAAGAATTGATAAATCACATGTGAAAGGTTTATACTTTCAAACACATCCCAAGTCTTCATTTCCAAGTACGCTTTTTTGATTCGTTTGAATGTATAATTTCATTAATTGGATCTATTTTTATCAATTAGTTGTATAATCTTACATTTCTAGAAACGAAGACTTTTCCATAGGAAAATATAGCAGAGGAGAATTCTTCCTTCCCCATCACTGATAACCTGGGTGTTGTAAGAATCACACTCAAGCCCTGTGGGTGCTCCGATGGCCACAGACAGCTTCCGAAGCAACCATGTTCTATATTAACATTGGGCATTTAAAGGGCACGTGGTTCTAGTCCTCATGGAACTTGGTTGCCCCAGATATAAGGTAAAGGGACCCCTGACCATTAGGTCCAGTCGTGACCGACCCTGGGGTTGCGGCGCTCATCTCGCTTTATTGGCCGAGGGAGCTGGCATACAGCTTCCGGGTCATGTGGGCAGCATGACTAAGCCACTTCTGGCGAACCAGAGCAGCGCACGGAAAAGCCGTTTACCTTCCCACCGGAGCAGTACCCATTTATCTACTTGCACTTTGATGTGCTTTCGAACTGCTAGGTTGGCAGGAGCAGGGACCGAGCAATGGGAGCTCGCCCCGTCGCGGGGATTCGAACCGCTGACCTTCTGATCGGCAAGTCCTAGGCTCTGTGGTTTAACCCACAGCGCCACCCGCATCCCTTGCCCCAGATATGCACATGGGGAATTAGTGGGTTGAAAATCAGACTTTTAACGTGATTATTAAGATGTCATTGAGAAGACTTGTCTCTCAGCCCTTTTCTTTCTTGCCATATTGACTCTGAACATGTGGTCCTCTGTGGATGTTCGGAAGTGGTACGTGTTGTCCCATCCCTCGGTCTTTTAATCAGCTCCTTGAAAACACCGATTCCAGAGTTCCTGGATAAGGAGAATAGATGGAGTCTGCTAGACCTGAGCCTTAAAGCCACCGTACAGTTCCTCCAGGGTACAGTTTGTACAAAATAAATAACAAAAACAGATTGAGTCTCGCCCAGTTTCTCTCCAGTTTTCTTGAAATCCTACTTTGGAATCCAGCCCTGAGTTGCTGTTTTTTTTGAATATCTTATTATGAAAGGTGGGCATAGATAAATCTGAGCAGATCAAGAGACGGGTGACAAAAATGATGTACGGCTTGTAGAAAAAGAGACTGCGGGTTGATATAACAGTCTATAAATATTTGAGAGGTAATAATAGGGAAGAGGGGGAGGGATTATTTACAGTGTTTGAGGCAATAACAAAGAGCAGTGGCTTGAAACTGAAAAAAAACCTAAAAGTGCAAGGAAAATAATTTAATTAAAAGACACTTCCTTTCCTAACTAGAAATGCAATTAGGCAGTTGAATGGCCTGCATGGGGGAAAGGAAGTTCTTCAAGCATCATTGCTGGAGGGATTTAAGATAATTGCCTGGGGTGGTGCTGAAGCCAACTTTTTAGACTTGCAGAGGTTATATATTTCTGCTTACCACCCCGGCCAGAGGTAGCTGATTAGCCATATTCAACTTTGCTGTGCAATAGACCAAACTGGGCTGTGTCCGAATGAGGGTGAATGGATTGTCGGAGGGTCTGGAAGAAAAGCAGGAGCTGTGGGTGCTTGCTCTGGAGAAGATAAGTTGTAGACGATAGCAAACTTATATACGTTAAGGGTTGTCAGAGAAGATGGAGCAGGCATGTTATGCGTTGCTGCAGGAGGAAGAATGAGCAGGGAAACAAATTTCATCTAAACATTGGGGGGGGGGGGAACCAACTTAATGGTATGAGCTGTTCATCCAGTGGAACAGACTGCCTATGAAGATGATGGAGATACTCAAGGCTAGATGGCCACTAGTAAGAGATGCTGTGGTTGCATCCTTTATGGTTCTTCTTTGGCGATCCCTCGTAGCCCAGTGAGATTGTCTTCTATAAACACGGTTTTAACCATGAGTCCGTACTTGACTGTGGAGGCCAATTCTGGAACCACACAGTGGGGGACATTGGTTTCTGGGCGGGAGTTGATCGCGGTGTGGATTTGCCAAGCATGCCTTCCTCTTAGCACGTTTCTCCCTTGTGTCTTGAGTTCGAGTTTCTTCAAAGTCCATGACACCTTTGGTAAAGGCTGTTCTCCAACTGGAGCGCTTACAGGCCAGTGTTTCCCAGTTGTCAGTGTTTATACTACTTTTTTTTAGATTTGCCTTGAGAGTGTCTTTAAACCTCTTTTGTTGACCACCAGCATTGCGCTTTCCATTTTTAAGTTCGGAATAGAGTACGGTAGTTGCTTTGGAAGACGATAATCAGGCATCTGAACAACATGACCAGTCCAACGAAGTTGATGTTGAAGAATCATTGCTTCGACACTGGTGATCTTTGCTTCATCCAGTACACTGACATTAGTTTGCCTGTCTTCCCAAGCGATGTGCAAAAAAATTCGGAGAACCCATTGATGGAATCTTTCAAGGAGTTGGAGATGGCGTTTATACAGTGGTGCCCCGCAAGACGGAAAACTCGCTAGACGAAAGAGTTTTCCGTTTTGGAGGTGCTTCGCAAAACGAATTTCCTATGGGCTTGCTTTGCAAGACGACAATGTCTTGCGAGTTCCTGCTGGTTTTTTCCCCTCCCCCCACTTTTTCTAAGCCGCTTATCAGCTGATCCGATCAGCAGATAAGCCGCTAATAGCGCTAATCCGTCAATGGGCTTGCTTCGCAAGACGAAAAAACCGCTAGACGAAGAGAATCACAGAACGGATTCTTTTCGTCTTGCGAGGCACCACTGTACTATTTGTTCCAAATGTTCTGCATTTGTAAGCAATACTTTGCAATGGGGAAGACTTGGAATGACCTTAGGGCTGTGGGGCACTTTGCACATGCCACATGTCTGAAGCACATTCCCTCCTCCACACAGGGTTTGTTAAGAGTCCTGGGAGTGCTATCTCTACGGATTCCTTGAAGAGAAAGACGCGCTGTAATTGCATGATGCGCACACAATCCACTGACAATGCCAAAGCTAGCTGGAGGTTTCTGCGATTGTAACGTCCAAACGCAATCCCTTTTCAGCAATACTTGGGTGTGAGAAGCAAGTGCAGGGCTTTCCAAACCTGGTTCTCAAGCTAAATATTTTTTTATGGACTACAGTTCCCATAATCCCTGACCACTGGTCCTGCTAGCTAGGGATGATGGGAGTAGTTCAGAAGCAGCTGGAGACCCAAGTATGGAAAGCCCTGGAGTGCTTTGCAGAGCTAAAGGCAATCCCTTACTTGGCCTCTTTGGGCTGGAGTCCGTGCACATTTTCACATTGAACATAGAGGGGCTTACTTCTGAGTAGACATGCCAGAGAAACGAAAAAGGCAACAAGAACAAAGAAAAGGTTTTTCACCAGTTGCTGGAAAGTTTAGTTTCGGCCCTCTACACACTGTTTGTAGAACAGACGAGGTAACTACGTGGAGTAAGAGCTAGTAGCCGTTAATAGTGCCCAATATTTTAATTGGGCCTGAGAATTTTTTAATTGACTACATTGAGCTGATTAGTAGTGAATGTTGCCTCACTCAATCAATCTCAGAGTGCCAGGATCGTCCATATAATAATAATTTATAATGATAATTTATTATTTCTACTGCGTCCATATCACCCGGGACCGCTTTGCAAAAAAAGGAAGAAAGCTGATTCTGTTTTAAATTGGTTGTGATTAATTCTGAGCAAAGGGAAAGCATAGAGAGATAAATGTATTTCTAGGATAGAGCGTAAGTTTGATTGCTGATCACATTTTAAACTATCTTTTGTTTTTAGTGTCGCTTCCAAATGCAAATTCTTTGCATTTGTAACTTGGGTCTCTCATCAGTTTTTGCTTTTTCTCATCAGCGGCTCTGAGCTGCAAAGCTCACCCATTGCCCCCGTCTGCTTTATTTCAGCTTTGAGCGGGATGTTCCCTGCCTTGCCATTTTCTGCTTTTTAGAAACCACCTGGGCTTCTTTCATCATGTTGCTCCTAATGAAGTGGCCTCTTGTGAGTTCCTATCAGTTGCCACCTCCCTTAGTTTATTTTTAGTGTGAGCTATAATGATTTTATCCTAGTCGTATTTTCTCCAAGGCCTTCGCTTGCAGATACTTGAACAGCTCATACTCCCCTCTCAATATTGCCTTTGATATTCCCTTAATGAAATTTGTTCCATTCTGATTGTAACCACGCTGGTTTTGTTTCTCCCCCTGAAGGTTTTTTGGTTGCTGTTGGTTTTTTTGCTTTGGGATTGTAAGAGGCATTATTACTGGGCTTTTCTGCTGCCTTACCTTACAAATCTTAATTTCCAGAATATCCAAATGGTCTTGCACTCGTAGTCTACTTGATGACAACAACACCCTTAGGGTTCAGTTTACGTGTGGCTCTATCACTTATCTTCCCCACCATGTAGCACATCGTGTAACACACGCTAGTCCCCATATGTTTTACTTTTGGGACAGTTTTTGATTTTGAGTGGGAAACTGGCTAGAAAGGAGAAGGCCACACTGGTACTTCTTGCTGGCAGATGACGGAACTAGGCTAGGCATAACGTTTAGTTTTGGCATTGCATGGGCCAAACATCAAGGATTTTCTGTTGCTGCAGCAATGGCAGAAGTAGGTTGAAAAGTACCCTTTCCTATTTCAAGCTTCTTCTTCTTTGGTGATCACTTGTAGCCGAGTAAGATTGTCTTCCATAAACACGGTTTTAACAATGAGTCTGTAAGTGACTGTGGAGGCCAATTCTGGATCCACACGTCCTTCCACAGTGGGGACATTGGTTTCTGGGCGGGAGTTGATCACGGTGTGGATTTGCCAAGCATGCCTCCCTCTTAGCACGTTTCTCCCTTGCGTCCTGAGTTCGAGTGTCTTCAAAGCCCATGACACCTTTGGTAAAGGCTGTTCTCCAATTGGAGCACTCACAGGCCAGTGTTTTCCAGTTGTCAGTGTTCATACTACATTTTTTTTTAGATTTGCCTTGAGAGTGTCTTTAAACCTCTTTTGTTGACCACCAGCATTGCACTTTCCATTTTTAAGTTTGGAATAGAGGAGTCGCTTTGGAAGGTGATAATCAGGCATCTGCACAACATGACTAGTCCAACGAAGTTGAGGTTGAAGAATCATTGCTTCAACACTGGTGGTCTTTGCTTCTTCCAGTACACTGGTATTAGTTCACCTGTCTTCCCAGGCAGGTAGAGCAGAACAGCTGCCAATAATATGGACGTATATTGGATTTGGAAACCCCTCTGATTTCATGCATACCTCTTTTCCCTAGCCCTAGATTTTCATTGGAACCATTGTGGGGAGATTTAGGGAGAACTGGGTCTGTCCAGTGTGCCCAATCTTCCCCACCCCATGTGGACCAAGTTTGTCATACAGACAGGACTATCCACTTGCCATCAACCCAAGATAGCAATGACACCAGGTTTACTTTATTGGGTTTACGAGAGCCATGTGGAAACTGTTTTTAAATTCCCTGATGTGCCGGGGGGGGTGCTAATCTGTGGTGCCTAATTGCTCAGTAGTTAACGTTGTACGGCGATCCCTAATGGGAGAACTCTGACACCTTGATATAATTAGTAGAAGCAATGATATAATGGGAAGCAGCTCATTCCTGGAGACGGTGACTGCAGTCGGCGGAGGTGCCAACTTATCGCTGATGGGCGTGGGGGAAAGGCTCTTCGTTTTTCCACTCTATTTAAAACACAACTGAGCGTTGTTCCCGGCAGAAGGGATAAACCTTGAGAAACACTTGAGCTGAAGCCATTGACGTCTTTCTAGATAAAGCCAGTGTCCGCCCACAGACGGCTCTCTTCTCTCTTGCCAATAGGCCTTGCATGGGTACCTGATAATAGTCACAGAAACAGCACTGCTATGGCCTGAATATCACATATTTTCTTTGGAGTTTCAAAGGAAGTTGTCATTGATTGCTTTGCTTTGTTGGACAATGACCAGGTTGGTCGTGGAGAGAAGAGACCATGATGGAGCAAGAACTAGCAAGTGCAAAAGTGCCTTTTTAAATAGGTACCTGGCCCAGGAAGGAGTGTCATGCTGTTTTATTCCATATAAGGAAAAGGTAAAGGATCCCTGGAGGGACGCGGGTGGCGCTGTGGTCTAAACCACAGAGCCTAGGGCTTGCCAATCAGAAGGTCAGCAGTTCGAATCCCCGCAATGAGCTCCCGTTGCTCAGTCCCTGCTCCTGCCAACCTAGCTGTTCAAAAGCATGAAGTACAAGTAGATAAATTGGTACCACTCCGGCAGGAAGGTAAACGGCGTTTCCGTTCACTGCTCTGGTTTGCCAGAAGCAGCTTAGTCATGCTGGCCACATGACCCGGAAGCTGTATGCTGGCTCCTTTGGCCAGTAAAGCGAGATGAGTGCCGCAACCCCAGAGTCGGCCATGACTGGACCTAACGGTCAGGGGTCCCTTTACCTTTACTTTAAAGGACCCCTGGATGGTTAAGTCCAGTCGAATTTGACTATGTTGTGCACCACCCATCTCTGCTTCAGGCCGAGGGAGCCGTCATTTGTCCACAGACAACTTTCCAGGTCATGTGGCCAGCAGGACTAAAACGCTTCTGTCCCAACGGGTCATCATGATGGAAACCAGAGTGCACAGAAACGCTGATTACCTTCCCGCCGCTGTGGTACCTATTTATCTGCTTGCACTGATATGCTTTTGAACTGCTAGGTTGGCAGGGGCTGGGACAGACCAATGGGAGCTCACCCCGTCACAGGGATTCAAACCGCCAACCTTCTGATCGACAGGCCCAAGAGGCTCAGTGGTTTAGACCCCAGCGCCACCTGCATCCCGGTATATATTCCATGCATATATACCGTAAGCCAAGACACTATATAAAACCAGCAGCTCTTACTTTGCTGCCTACGGGATAGCGAACATTGATTCTATTTTATTTCTCCACTAATGGAATTTTTGTCTTACGGCAACACCATGTCTTCATGTATTCATATTAGGCTACTAAGATTGAACAAGGAATATCTTCTTCTGCATGCGCTTGCAGAATTGCAGATTTTTAACGTGGGACGTGTCTGGAGTGGATAATGTTAAGGTGCAGCCCAGCCTGAGTTGAGCTTGGCAGGGAAAATATATTTTGATCGCCTTGCAGCTGACTTGCTAGCTGGACTGCCAGGTGTTTTGCGGGTGGGAGAGATACTTGGATCCTTTGCCCGTTGCCCATGTGTCATTCTGTGTGCAATTTAAACATTTGAAAAGTCCCTGGCCTTTAGCTTGAGGTGTGACGAAAACACACATTGGACCAGTAGCACAAATGCGGATGTTCGACGTGAACAATTCTGGAAGGTGTCTTGTCCTGCCCCGAACATTTGGCAGTGGGTACAAGTAACATTTCTGACTCCTGAGCAATGCCCCGAGTGGGGCCCCCAGGATAAATCACACGCTTAAACAATTTCCTGCCCACTTTTGTATGTAGGGAGAGTAGAGCTCTTAAAGGTCAAAAAAGCTTCCTTGATAACATAATGCAGTGAGCTGTAACTGCATCAAATCCTGGGGGTTGTAGAGAAGCCCAGGAGAAATAATTATGCCTGGTAATGGGTAATTACAGATAATGGCTCTTTTTGGGGGTGGAAAAAACACACACACACGCACACCCAGCCTTGTCTGGAATGAATATTGCCTAGTACATTAACTTTATGGTAAGCTACAAGTTCAGCACTGAAACAGCACAAGTTGCAAGGAGAATTGGTTTTATTTTGTTTTATTTAAAGGCAGGGCTTATAGGTGGTGGTGGTGGGGAGACACAAGTAGAACGCCAGGCTTCTGTGCGCCCCCCCTTTCTCCCCACGCTGCCGTTGGGAAATGCAGCCTTGATTTTGCCTCCGGAAAATGCTGGCAGCGAGGGGCTCAGCAACAAGAATTGCTCTGTCATGATAGGTCTGGTGGGAGAAACACACATTGTTCCCCCGGTTTCTGATTATGACTTTAGGGAGTTGTTTCACAGCAGCCTCAATTCAAGGCTCTTGTCTGACCTCAGCGGCAGCCGGTTGCTGCAGCCTGAAGTACAGGCAGGTCTGTTATGGAGGGAGGGAGGATGCTTCAAAGCCGGGGGGGGCGGCGGGGGGGGAGCATGCTGGGAAATGGTTGAGTCAAGATCAGTCGTCTTGGTACTCGGTCAGATTGCGGCTTTTTTTCCTTTCTTTTTTTTTTTTGCAACTTTACCAAACAGTCTTAGTGTTGGCAATTCTGAATTCAAAGGCTTCCATCTCAGATCTGGGGTTCTGTGAATTCCCATGCAAACAGTGCCTTAACATTGCCATCCAAATGTCCAGAACAGGAAACCGGCAGGAGCAGACACTCCGTGCCCCTGTCCAGCTTAGCATAAAATTGAAGAGTTGGAAAGGGACCCCAGGGTCATCTAGCCCAACCCCCTGCAGTGCAGGAATCTCAGCTGAAGCATCCATGATAGACGGCCATCCAACCTCTGCTTGGAAACCTCCAAGGGAGGAGAGTCCACCACCTCCCGAGGGAATCTGTTCTACTGCTGGACAGTTATCACCCCCAGAAAGCTCTTCCTCATGTTTTTCCGGAATCTCCTTCCTTGTAACTTGAAGCCATAGGTTCGAGTCTGTTCGACAGCTGTTCGACAGTGGAATTTGCTGCCAAGGAGTGTGGTGGAGTCTCCTTCTTTGGAGGTCTTTAAGCAGAGGCTTGACAACCATATGTCAGGAGTACTCTGATGGTGTTTCCTGCTTGGCAGGGGGTTGGACTCGATGGCCCTTGTGGTCTCTTCCAACTCTATGATTCTATGAGTCCTACCTCCCACAGCAGGAGAAAACAAGCTTGCTCCATCTTCCATGGGATGGTCCTTGAAGTGTTTGAAGATGGCTATCCTGTGTACTCCCAGTCTCCTCGTGTTTGCAATGGTGGCTAGGCAGCTCGGTCATTCATAGAAGCCACACCATTTGGTTGATTACTCTGATTTAGGGATTTCACACAAACATGCTCCACAAACTCGCATGAACTCCATGCTCCATAGCACACACCACAACACACACATAACTAGCTGTAAAGCAACATAATGTGATAAATAATAAAACTGTAATTTTAATCACCATATCAAAAAAGCACAGTTCCTGATGGCAACATATCATATCTTCTGTATATATTAGTATCGTAAAGCCCAAGGATTGTGAAGTCATAATGAGGCAATGACAAACCTAGACAGCATCTTAAAAAGCAGAGACATCACCTTGTCAACAAAGGTCTGTATAGTAAAAGCCATGGTTTTCCCAGTAGCGATGTATGGAAGCGAGAGCTGGACCATAAAGAAGGCTGATCGCCGAAGAATTGATGCTTTTGAATTCTGGTGCTGGAGGAGACTCTTGAGAGTCCCATGGACTGCAAGAAGATCAAACCGATCCATTCAGCCTTGAGTGCTCACTGGAAGGACAGATCGTGAAGCTGAGGCTCCAAGACTTTGGCCACCTCATGAGAAGAGAAGACTCCCTGGAAAAGACCCTGATGCTGGGAAAGATGGAGGGCACAAGGAGAAGGGGACGACAGAGGACGAGATGGTTGGACAGTGTTCTTGAAGCTACAATCATGTGTTTGACCAAACTGCAGAAGGCAGTGGAAGACAGGAGTGCCTGGTGTGCTCTGGTCCAGGGGGTCACGAAGAGGCGGACACAAGTAAATGACTAAACAACAATGAGGCAATAGTGGTGTTTGTTGACCATAGCACACACAGCAGCGATCCATGTGGGATACAGTGGTGCCTCGCAAGATGAAAATAATCCGTTCCGCGAGTCTCTTCGTCTAGCGGTTTTTTCGTCTTGTGAAGCAACCCTATTAGCGGATTAGCGGCTATTAAAGGCTTAGCGGCTAAAAGGCTCTTAGCGGCTTAGAAAGGGGGGGGGCGGAAAAAAATCGGAACACTCGCAATACGTTTTCGTCTTGCGAAGCAAGCCCATAGGGAAATTCGTCTTGCGAAGCAGCTCAAAAACGGAAAACCCTTTCGTCTAGCGGGTTTTCCGTCTTGCGAGGCATTCGTCTTGCGGGGCACCACTGTATAGAGAAAAAACACCATCGCCCTCAGAACTTGATAACCTGTTTAGGGATTATTAAGGTCTCCAGCATCTCCTTTGTTGCCCTGGCCACAACTATTTTGACTCCAGACGATGCTCATAAGAACCCGCAAGTTAACTGTTTCCTCGCATTATTGAGCTACTTGTTTTTAGTTCGTTTTGGTTCTTTGGCGCTAATTGCAAACTCCTCCCTTTCATTCCCTCAAATTCCTGTTTTGGGGTTGATTTGTAATCCGCCTGCTGAGTGAGAGGCAGGATGGTTCTGAATGCCAGTTGCTGGAAACTTCTCCATTGGTTTACTTATTTTATAGCTGACCCCACAGCTAGACTTTCTCTAGGAATACACACTCTCCCCTGAAACGAATTATTGCTCACTGCCGTAAGTTAATATGCCGTATGGCCGAAAGGCTTTTGTAGAACATGGAGGATCAATAATGAGGCATTGACCTGGAATGAAAGAGACAGCTGATTTTCACATGTAGGAATGCAGTGGGGAAGGTATCAAATGTTCTGCCTAAGGATGTTAAAACAGGGAGAACTGAGTCACACTGTTAAAAACAGATTCTTCCCCCGACAGCTGAAATCTTGATTATTATTTTTTTACTTTATTGATAAAATCAACAACACCAAAGACAGGCATAGGCAAACTCGGCCCTCCAGATGTTTTGGGACTACAACTCCCATCATCCTTAGCTAACAGGACCAGTGGTCAGGGATGATGGGAATTGTAGTCTCAAAAAATCTGGAGGGCCGAGTTTGCCTGTGCCTGACCGAAGATCTCCCTTCTCTTACTGTGCAAATTTCATCGCCCAGAACCCCTGAATTTTAAAGCTACATATAAATATATTAAATGAATAAATGAAACTTAAAGCTTCTGTCTGATCTCAGAAGCTTTAATCTCTTTTATGGTTTTCTCCACACCTGTGACATCTGGGACCTGGTTTGTTTTCAGATGTGTTAGCCATTCAGTATATTTCTATGCTGCCTGGGATCATTATTAAAACTACAGTGGTACCTCAGGTTACATACGCTTCAGGTTACATACGCTTCAGGTTACACACTCCACTAACCCAGAAATAGTGCTTCAGGTTAAGAACTTTGTTTCAGGATGAGAACAGAAATCGTGCTCCAGCGGCACGGCAGCAGCAGGAGGCCCCATTAGCTAAAGTGGTGCTTCAGGTTAAGAACAGTTTCAGGTTAAGTACAGACCTCTGGAACGAATTAAGTACTTAACCCGAGGTACCACTGTATAAAAAAGTATAAAGCTCAATAACACGTTGAAACCATGTTGAAACACGTTGAATAACAAGCTAAAAACCATACAAAGCCAACAACAGGAAACAGACCCCATTTCGAATCGGCAATGCCAATTAATGTCCCCAACTCCCTGGGTGAAGAGATGAGTCTTCATGTATCGGCAGCCTGGTGGGAGGGAGTTCCACTGGCAAGGCACCACCACAGGAAAGGCCCTGTCTGAGTTCACTGGCAGGCCCTCCAAAATGGCTTCTCTTGAGAGCTCAGGGCCTGGAATCTCTAGCACATGTATTTAACCTGAGTATTTTGTGAAGCAACAGTTTTTAATCCGTGTTTGTATGCATTTCTGTATTTATCCCTCTATTGTCTATTTCTTTCCCAAACAGAGAGTTCTCCAGCTTTTTTTCTGGAAAGGAAGAAGATTTAGATTGCTCATAATTTATGTTGCCTTGCTATGCACTTTTCAAGCCCTGCGCTAGCCTTGAAATACTATGCTGTCCTCACGCTGCATATAGTATCTTGATTTATGACAAGCGAATTAGCCACAAGTTGCCTGGAGTGATTTGTTTATTGATTGCAGAAGGCCTTTAATTTCAACTGTGGCATTTTTGTTGAAATATTTAATACATTGCAGTATTGACATTTTAGGAGTTAATGCATTACTAATATGGAGCTGCAGTTTGCCTCTAAAGAAGCAGCAAAAAGAAGTTCCTCTCTCCTTCATGTTTTCTCAAAGAGCTTTCATCAAATTATATTAGAGTTTGATGATGCCATGCCTGAACGTATGCAAAAAGAGATCAAACCCAACACAGAATTGCAAAGCAACAACAACCAGCGACACTGGATGTGCGATATTAAAAAAATAGAAAATGGCATATAATCCCAACACCTTACTGAACGTGTTCATATAATTCATTTATAACTGGATCGGGAAACCTTTCTTCTCTTGAAGGCAGTGTTAAGAAACTCAGGATATATAAGCTAGGCACCAAATGGCTCCTTAAACCGGGGTTACAGTCGCCAAAAAAGGAATGCCTAGTTGCCATTTTTGGGACCAATAGGACCAAAAGTCGTATTTTTCCATAGGACTTTTTTGGTTCCTGAAATTCATTCTGGCAGATAAAATAGCACTAATCGCAAGACCGAAGGATGCCCAGCCGTGCACTTCCAGATAGTGGAGACATCAGGCCCCTTCCTGGTACCCGGGCATCTTCACTAGGTCGCCAGCGGCTGATGGCCTGGTGCAAAAAGGGGCCTGGCAAATTTCAAATACTGGAGGTAATCTGTCAGGGGTCGTATTCTGGCACTTGGTGGGACCACTTCCTTTCCTCGCCTTTCTCTCCCTTCCCAGTGGGCTACGGGAGGTCTGAACAGTTTGTTTTGGAGAGAGCTTTGTCTTGCTCCCTGCAAGATTTCCCCAGCTGCATCAGGGTGCAGCAAAATCAATTTTTATTTTTGGGGGGATTTATTATTTTTTATGGGATTATTATTTTCATGGCATTTTAAAAATTCAAATGGGATTTTTTAAAATTTAAATCGGATTTTTAAAGTAAAATACTTTCGGAGGAAAAATCTTTCTAAAGATAGTTTTCTATTTAAGCTTCATTATAGTCCAAAGGCTATTCATCAGGAAAGAATGCTTTTCAAAAAAGTTTTTCATGTGTGCTAAAACTCAGCCTAAGTTTTTTTTTTTGTGTGTGTGTGTGTGTGTGTAGTTTAACCACATCAGTTAACAAACTTGGATACATATGCTATAATGTTATTGTTTTAGTTAAATAAATTGTTTAAATTGTTATTAAAGAAATTATTGTTTTTCTCCTTCCAATAAAGTATTGCAAAAAAGTTGTCCGGATATAAACAGTTAACTTATTAAACCTCACCATAATTTCATACTTACCTGCCAATGTACTCCTAATAGTATAACCAAATCAGTACTTTTTGATATAACTGTAAAAACTACTCTGAAATTTGATTATTCAAAAAATGAAACCTTCATCTGGTTGTAAATATTAAGATTATACCAGCAAGAACGAGTCTTTCTGTAAAAAAATGACTTAAGTCAAGTCTTAGTGACTAGTGATTTAAATCGTGATTTAAATCAAATCCACCCTGACTTGCATGAAACCCCTCAAGGTGTATTTGCCCTAGGTAGGTTTTTGTAAACTTTTGTAAACTGGTATTTGTAAACTAGAATCAGAACCAATATTAAGGCTGCTTGCTGTTTTTATGTGTTCCATGATTCTTTAACTAATTGGGGTTAGTTTTCTGTACCTGAACATATAAACCCCAAAATAAAAAAATTCCTTCCAGTAGCACCTTAAAGACCAACTAAGTTAGTTCTTGGTATGAGCTTTCGTGCGCATGCACACTTCTTCAGATACACTGAAACAGAAGTTGCCAGATCCTTCTATATAGTGAGAAGGTGGGGAGGGGTATTACTCAGAAGGGTGGTGGGAATGGGTGATTGGCAGATAGCTGAGATGAGCGTGTTGACGACTCTTAACGATTCCAATAGGTCTTACAGGAAAAGGCAAGGGGTGAGAAGGTGAAAAATGGCTTAGACATGTATAATGAGATAAGAATCCAATGTCTTTGTTCAGACCAGGTCTCTCCATGGTTTTAAGTTTGGTAATGAGTTGCAATTCAGCAGCTTCTCTTTCCAGTCTATTTCTGAAATTCCTTTGTAGTAAAACAGCTACTTTGAGATCTTGTATAGAATGTCCTGGGAGATTGAAGTGTTCTCCTACTGGTTTCTCTGTTTTGTGATTCTTGATGTCATTAAGTCGTTAAGAGTCGTCAACAGGCTCATCTCAGCTATCTGCCAATCACCCATTCCCACCACCCTTCTGAGTAATACCCCTCCCCACCTTCTCACTATATAGAAGGATCTGGCAACTTCTGTTTCAGTGTATCTGAAGAAGTGTGCATGCGCACGAAAGCTCATACCAAGAACTAACCTAGTTGGTCTTTAAGGTGCTACTGGAAGAATTTTTTTTTATATTTGACTATGGCAGACCAACACGGCTACCTATCTGTAATATAAACCCAAAGAAGTGAACTGTCCACCCAAAGTGCTGATTTCTAGGATTCATGTGTGAGCCTTGTTGTTTTCCCATAGTGCATTTCCTTGTTTGGATCAGATGGTGCCAGTCTTTGGAAATCCAGCTGAAATCAACAGATTTAACCCATCTATATATAAAAAAGCTAACTTTCTTACTGAGAACCATTAGGGTAGAAGAATGATACACAATTTTGAAAAGAGGGGGCAGCAGTATTTTCCATGACATGGCAGCAGGGTTTTTCACCAATGATGCTCATTGAGTGACAAGGAGCCAGACACCGTGTCTCAGCCTGGCCTGCCTCCCAGGGGTGTTTTGAGGATAAAACCGGGCCATTATTATTATTATTATTATTATTATTATTATTATTATTATTATATAACGCCTTATAACTGCAGGTCCCAGGGTGGTTCACAAGACAAAATCACAATATAAAAACACAAAATACTGAATCAAACTAAAAACAGAAACAACCCAATAACCAGCCCCACAACACATTTCAAAAGGGCATCGGATGTCGCATAAGTGCGCCACCTTGAGCTCTTTGCGGTGGAGGCAGGATAAGACCGGAACAATAATAAATAATACTGAGGAGTGCAGAAAGATTGCGAGTGACCATGTTTCTAATGTGTGGGAAGACCTTCCTGCCTTCCTTCCCTCCCTCCTCTTTCCTTCCTTCCTTCCTTCCTTCCTTCCTTCCTTCCTTCCTTCCTTCTTTCTTTCTTTCTTTCTTTCTTTCTTTCTTTCTTTCTTTCCCTCCCTCCTTCCCTCACTCACTCACTCACTCTTCTTTCCTTCCTTCCCTCACTTTTCTTTCTTTCTTTCTTTCTTTCTTTCTTTCCTTCCTTCCTTCCTTCCTTCCTTCCTTCCTTCCTTCCTTCCTTCCTTCCTTCCTCCCTCCCTCCCTCCCTCCCTCCCTCCCTTCACTCACTCTTCTTTCTTTCTTTCCTTCCTTATTCCTTCCCTCCCTCCCTCCACTCACTCACTCTTCTTTCCTTCCTTCCCTCACTCTTCTTTCCTTCCTTCCCTCCCTCCCTCCCTCCACTCTCACTCACTCTTCTTTCTTTCTTTCTTTCTTTCTTTCTTTCTTTCTTTCTTTCTTTCTTTCTTTCTTTCTTTCCTTCCTTCCTTCCTTCCTTTCCTTTCCTTTCCTTTCCTTTCCTTTCCTTTCCTTTCCTTTCCTTTCCTACCTTTCCTTCCTTCCCCCACTCTTCTTTCTTTCTTTCTTTCTTTCTTTCTTTCTTTCTTTCTTTCTTTCTTTCTTTCCTCCCTTCCTCCCTCCCTCCCTCCCTCCCTCCCTCCTTCCCTCCTTTGACATCTGAAGGGGCACGGAGCAGGTCTGTTTCATCGCACCCCTCTGGTTCTGCCCTGTCTTTTGAGTCGCCTTTCCCTCCCATCTGCTCCTGCCAAGCCTTTCTCTCTGCAAATTCGTAATATGTTTCAGAGATCAGAAGTGGTATTTTGCCAGCTGCTCCTGCTGTTTCCTAACGGCTCTCTTTCCCTCCCTGCCCTGTTCTTTGCAGAGGGCCGGATGCTGATCCCGGACCTTCCTTCCCTGGCCAGCAGAGGTCACCTGGAGAGCGGCTCCGACTTGGTCGTGGACTCCACTTACTACAGCAGCTTCTACCAGCCCTCCCTGTATCCTTACTACAACAACCTCTACAACTACTCCCAGTACCAGATGGCTGTGGCCAGCGAAGCCACCCCTGGGGATATGGGGGGCCCACTGGTGGGGTCCCCTGTTAAAAACAGCCTCCGGAGCCTCCCAGCGACCTATATGTCAAGCCAGTCAGGAAACCAGTGGCAGGTATGGTATGGATTGCTTACTTGGAGAAAGATGCATCCTGGCTGATAGGGGAAGAAAACGGAAATTGCAGGCAGTTCTGTTGTTGTTGTTGTTGTTGTTTAGTCATTTAGTCGTATTCGACTCTTCGTGACCCCCTGGACCAGAGCATGCCAGGCACTCTTGTCTTCCACTGCCTCCCGCAGTTTGGTCAAACTCATGCTGGTACCTTCGAGAACACTGTCCAACCATCTCGTCCTCTGTTGTCCCCTTCTCCTTGTGCCCTCCATCTTTCCCAACATCAGGGTCTTTTCCAGGGAGTCTTCTCTTCTCATGAGGTGGCCAAAGTATTGGAGCCTCAGCTTCAGGATCTGTCCTTCCAGTGAGCACTCAGGGCTGATTTCCTTCAGAATGGATCGGTTTGATCTCCTTGCAGTCCATGGGACTCTCAAGAGTCTCCTCCAGCACCACAATTCAGAAGCATCCATTCTTCGGCGATCTGCCTTCTTTATGGTCCAGCAGGCAGTTCTAGGGGTTGCTAAAAAATAAGTCAGAAGCAGGAAAAGTATGTTAAAAGGGGTCGGAAACAACAGCTCTTTAGGATTCCAAATAACTCCCCTGTCAAATCATGGCTCTGGTTTCAGATTGGCTAAAAACAGTGGCAGAGAGCAGCCTGGCTGGCACCTCTCATTTCAGCTGCTCAGAAGGGTGTCTGCACATTTTGCTTCATAACTTTCCTTCTAGGAGGGCAAGAGGCGTACATTTTTAGAAAAATGAAAGCCCAGAATATAGAGCCTTCCACCCAGGGGTGTTGGTAAAGGTCTACATGGGTGTCATGGCACCCATGGGTGCTGGGTTGGTAACCCTCAGTTTATATGATTTCAGATCTGTCTGATAAGCATCCATGGTGACTTTGTATCTCAGGATCCATTTGCTATTTGTTTTTGTTTTTTTAGTTTGCAAATAAATGAAGATTTGTTCAAGGTGTCATTTAAAGAAAACGCAGCATGCCCCATATCCTCAGGGAAGAGGATTCACACGTAAACAATTACTACAAAGTGGCCTATAAATATCTACCATATTTGTTACAATATAAAATAGATAATGTGCATCTAACTCTAACCTATAAATAAGTAAGTAGCAGAGAGACAGGGAGATAGGAGATAATTTGTTGTTTTTTAAAAGAGTCACATTATGTCAAAGTATTAAGTCAGCCGTGATATTATATTTATTGGGCTTGGTAGCTGTTGTCAAATGCCTTTCACCAAAGGCAATGAGCAGTCGCCCTGTGTGTAGGGAAAGTTTTTTTCTTTCTTCTTGGCTTATGGTCTACTAACTTCTCCTGTAGTTACAGGGGTAGGCAACCTAAGGCCCCGGGGGCCGGATCTGGCCCAATCGCCTTCTCAATCCGGCCCGCGGGCGGTCCGGCAATCAGCATGTTTTTACATGAGTAGAATGTGTGCTTTTATTTAAAATGCATCTCTGGGTTATTTGTGGGGCATAGGAATTCATTCATTTCCCCCCAAAAAAATATAGTCCGGCCCCCCACAAAGTCTGAGGGGCAGTGGATCGGCCCCCTGCTGAAAAAGCTTGCTGACCCCTGGGTTAGTTGCCCAGTTTTCAAAAATGGGCTTTCTGCCCATTCAGCTGCTGTCAAAAATAGGCATTGTGGGATAACCTCTGTGCACAGGAATGCAGCCTTAGAGAAAACACGCACCTTTAAAACACATTCAACACATATTTAAAGCACAGAGCTACATTTCCCAGCACCCCAAACAAACTACAGTTCCCAGAATCCTTAAAATGGGGGACACCATATGCTTTCAATGTGTGATGTGTATCTTCACCCAGTTCTGCAGTCAGGAATCCTTTAAGTAAGCTTTAAAAAGCTTACCCAAATAGGAATTCTGGATCCTTCTGCTGAAAGTTTTATGCTTGAGGTTCAACTATCCGGTCTCCCCTGCAGATGACCTTTATTATTGTAAAAGCTTTAATAAGTTTCTCTTCTAGCCAAGGACAGCGGGGAAAGAAAAGGGAGTCCGAAAGGTTCTGACATTAAACCTTGAATTACTAGCTGGCTATGAATTAAGACTCTGAAGCTTTATGTTTTAAATGTAACATGATAAAAAAACACACCAAATATAAATCATCATGTTCCCTTTTGGGTAGCTCTCTTTCAATTTCCTTCCTGCGGCAGTGATTAGGGAGAAGATGCAAAACAACTGCCATGGAAAGCGAAAATGAAAAATTAATTGGCTGTACCGAGAGATATATTACATTGTTAATTACAAGAGGTGTTGAGCTTGTTGACCTAAACAACTTGTGTGTGAAGGATTTTTAAAAAAACACCACCGGCATCCTTTTAAGCGCTTTGGAGTGTGGTCTCTGAAAGTAGTTGCCTCCCCACCGCTCCCCTCCTTAGAGTCCTCCAACAGGAGTCTCCAAAAATGTCTCCATCCTCTGTCCACAATGAGGGCTGCAATGGGTGGAAAGGGATATTCACGTGACCAAAGGGGGCATCTCCATTTCTTGGGGCTCCTCTGGAGACCTCTTTACCAGATTTGTGGAAATCTAGACGGTGACTTATGGGATGCGGGTGGCGCTGTAGATTAAACCACAGGGCCTAGGACTTGCCGATCAGAAGGTCGGCGGTTCGAATGCCTGTGACGGGGTGAGCTCCCGTTGCTCGGTCCCAGCTCCTGCCAACCTAGCAGTTTGAAAGCACGCCAGTGCAAGTAGATAAACAGGTACCGCTCTGGCGGGAAGGTAAATGGCATTTCCGTGCGCTGCTGTGGTTCACCAGAAGCGGCTTAGTCATGCTGGCCACATGACCGGGAAACTACACCGGCTCCCTCGGCCAGTAAAGCGAGATGAGCGCCGCAACCCCAGAGTCGTCCGCGACTAGACCTAATGGTCAGGGGTCCCTTTACCTTTAGACGGTGACTTATTTCCAGAGGTTAGAGTTGCTGTTAAGGCAGACATGTTCAACCGATCGACTGTGGTCAACAGGTGGGACCATAAAGAAGGCTGATCGCCAAAGAATTGATGCTTTTGAATTCTGGTGCTGGAGGAGACTCTTGAGGGTCCCATGGACTGCAAGAAGATCAAACCTATCCATTCTGAAGGAAATCAGCCCTGAGTGCTCACTGGAAGGACAGATCCTGAAGATGAGGAGCTGAGGCTCCAGCACTTTGGCCACCTCATGAGAAGAGAAGACTCCCTGGAAAAGACCCTGATGCTGGGAAAGATGGAGGGCACAAGGAGAAGGGGACGGCAGAGGATGAGATGGTTGGACAGTGTTCTCGAAGGTACCAGCATGAGTTTGACCAAACTGTGGGAGGCAGTGGAAGACAGGAGTGCCTGGCGTGCTCTGGTCCATGGGGTCACGAAGAGTCAGACACAACTAAACGACACAACAACAACAAACTTGCGAACCCTGGTTTGGACACGGTGCAAAGCCAAGGATCGTGGCTTGCTGCTGCTGCTCTTTCCGAGAGGAGGAGTGACGTTTGAATGGATCTCCTCACCCAGGGTCAGCTGTTAACTATGGTTCCCTCCAAAATACGAACCTGGCCCATGTCCTGAAAGGGCTTGCACCTAATTATTATTTTTTTATGAAGTGTGCTTGTGTGTGAATAAAGGGGACAACAGAGAGTGCTTGAAGGCTAATTTGCCATTTGAATGCGAAACAGATTTTGCTTTTTAACCACCCTTGACCAGTCTAGGAAAAAAAAGGCCTGTCCAAATTTAAGAAACTGAGCTATATAAGAAATTCAGCTATTGCAGGATTCTGT